>NC_091201.1:19563171-19732289 GCF_040958095.1 Procambarus clarkii
TTTGTCTGCCATCTACCAGGTCAGGCACTCAGAAAGGTAGGAACTCCAAAACAAACTACAGCTGTTTAAAAAATTGCAAACCGAAAGCCAAACTAACAAATAGAACTCCCCAATCAAAAACAAGCAAACAAGCATGACGCCACCACAGCCGCCGCACAGCTATCTACGCAGAAGAGGGGGGTCCCAGACCTCCGCTGGCTACTCCACCTCGGTTCAGAAGGATGTTGTGTTGGTGGCGGTCAATTGACTCTGGTTCCATCCTTTGAGCAGTACTGTATAGCAGTGTTGTTGTTCTGTGTTGGTGATGTGCAAGCCTGGAGTAACACAAGAGTACTGGGGTTGTATGCACCTAGGGCTACCTTCCCTAGGTGTCCTGTAAGCCTTTGCCATTGCGGCTTAGGTTGTCTTCCACGAGCCATTCAGGAGAGACTTACCTCTATGTGGTTCTTTCGCTGCTCTGTGATTGCCCGCCCTTGGGGTTCAGCAGGGGTGGTTCTTACTCATGTTTGACCTTGGGTAGTAGGTAGTATCGTCACTGGCTAGGGCGCAAGGTGCTGTGCAGCTGTCTGATATATGCATAGCAATTGATTCAGTTCCCCTGGAGACGTTGTGCTTTTGCAAGGGTTTTTCCTTTGTTTTTGTTTTGTTTTGCCTAGTGGCAGGTTTGCCTTGTGTGGCTGTAAGACCACTTGTTTGATTTTAGTGGCCCTTCACTAGGTCCCCGTGCTTGCACGTGTCGCAGAGGTTCAGCTTTTAGTTTGTTTGCTTGGTAGCTCTGGGATAACTGGTTAGCAGTTCCTTGCCTGGGCTTCCCTTAGCAGTCAGCCTAAGGACCCTGGGAACTCCCATTGGGGCTCATTGGTCCGGTGGAGGAAACCTCAAAGTCCCACCTCACTTTGTGCGAGTTTGAAGATTGCTCTATTCCTTTGTCTCAGGGGTGACACTCACCATCTTTGCCTCCCCCGCCATGCTGCATGTTGGGTCTATGACACCTTTGACTTTGACCCGGAGTCCTGCGAGTGGTGTTCCTTGCTTGTATTCCAATTCACCCAGTCCACTGAGATTGAAATTCGGGTGTAGGCAACTTCAGTATTGTATGAGCGGTTTAGGTTGCTGCAGTGTGCGAGGTTGCTTCCCTTACCAGATGCCTTGCTGCTGCCCCACTTTGGTTTTAGGAACCCGGACTTGGGGGTGTTAGTTGCCTCGACTTTGGTTTTGTCCGTGCCCCCCTAGTCCTTCCTTTGCTGTGGTTCATCCTGCTCCCCCCCCATCCCACCTGCTCCTGGCTCCCAAACGTCTGAGGGTTTGGGTCTGGGTAGGGTTTGCCTGGTGGTGAGACTCGGGCGGTTTCAAGGATTGTTCCTTCTGGATCGGCGGCGGAGGCACTCGAGCTTGTTCTTCCTGCCAGAAATTTTGGGTCGCACCAGCAGCCCCTCTCATCCCTACTTTTCCGGTGGACTCTTTTCTCCAGAGGCAGAGGGTTTGGAGGACGGCTCAGCCCCGGGTCCTAACATGGAGGATCCCAGGGCTGGGGAGGAGTTGACTTGGGGGGGCTTGGGTCCTGTTTGACCTCGCTTGACCCCGCTTGAGTGTCGTACCCTCGAAGTGGGGCTTATTGTTACAGGGGGAGGAGTTCTCCTATCCCCCACTTCCAAGTAAGATTTTGATACGAGTTCAACTCCTCCCCGGGTTCATTTCCAGGTTTCCTTGGGTTCTTCGGTTCTCTCCTCCTGGAGGTTTTCGACTTCCTGCATCCCACCAAGGGAGGTGCAGGAGGCTCTTGCGGCTTACCTCTTGCGAGACCCGGATTACGCCTCGATAATAGATCCTTCTTCTTTTGAGTTTAGCTCCTCTTTTCCTTACAGGGTGCATTACGAGATGCCGGAGTCATCCTGGCTGGCAGACTGCCCTTTCTTTTTGTTGGGGCTTGGCATTTGTTCTGACGGACCCGCACACTTGAATGGTAGGAGTTGACTACGGTCATTCAGGTTTACGTGGGGGGTGAGTTTGAGCACCTCAGTGCGTGCTTGCTCACCGCCACACGTCCTCGTGATCTTGGCCAGGTACAGCTTCATGGGCAGGTTCCCTCCTTTCGGCATCTTTGGTGGCCGAGGATTTGCACGCCAGTGGACATTTGTCTTCGGTCTTGCGCGTCATTTCCCTGCTGGAGCTGTCTTCGGACTGGCTCGTGGAGGATGTACTTAGCTAGTTGTGCTTGCGGGGGTTGAGCTTTAACTCTTTGGTCCCTCCTCTCAACCATCAATCTACTGTTGTTCAGATTCCTGAGCTTCTCAAGCTCCATCATATCTACATTTGAAACTGTGTATGAAGTCAGCCTCCATCGCATCACTTCCTAATGCATTCCATTTACTAACTACTCTGGCACTGAAAAAGTTCTTTCTAATGTCTCTTTGGTTCATTTGGGTACTCGGCTTCCGCCTGTGTTCCTTTGTGCATGTTCCACCTGTGTTAAATAATCCATCCTTGTCTACCCTGTCAATTCCCCTGAGAATTTTGTATGTGGTTATCATGTCTCCCCGGGTTCTTCTGTCTTCCAGCAATGTGAAGTACAGCTCCCTCAGCCTTTCCTCATAACTCATGCCTCTTAGTTCTGGGACTAGCATAGTGGCGTACCACTGAACTTTTTTCTAGCTTTGTCTTGTGCTCAACTAGGTACGGGCTCCACGTTGGGGCTGCATACTCTAGGATTGGTTTTACATTCATGGTATACAAGGTTCTGAAAGATTTCTTACACAGGTTTGTGAAGACAATTCTGATGTTAGCAAGCCTCACATTCGCTGCCGATGTCATTCTTTTGATGTGGGCTTCAGGAGACACTTTGGCATGATATCAACTCCTAGCTCTTTCTCTCTATCTGTTTCATGAAGGACTTTATCTCCCATTCTGTATGCAGTGTCTGGCCTACTATTTCCTCCCCCCTAGTTTCATTACCTTACATTTACTTGGGTTGAACTTTAGTAGCCATTTGTTTGACCATTCCTTCAGTTTGTGTAGGTCATTTTGTAGCCTCATACTATCTTCCTCTGTCTTAATCCTCCTCATAATTTTTGTATCATCAGCAAACATTGAGAGGAATGGGTTGATTCCCTCTGGGAGATCATTTACATACATCAGGAACAGTATAGGTCCAAGAACTGATTCCTGAGGGACTCCATTGGTGATGCCTCGCTACTCCGAGACCTCACCCCTCACAGTGACTGCTTCTGTTGTTTTGGTACTCCCTTATCCAGCAGAGTACCTTCCCTTTCACTTTTGCTTGCATCTCCAGTTTGTGCACTAGTCTCTTATGTGGTACTATGTCAAAGGCTTTCTGGCAATCCAAAAATATACAGTCTGCCCAGCCCTCTCTTTCTTGCCTGATTTTTTTTTGTCTGGTCATAGAATTCAATAATTCCTGTGAGGCATGATCTGCCATCCCTGAACCTATGCTGATGTTGTGATACAAAGTTCTTTGGCTCCAGATGTTCCACTAGCTTTCCTGTGGGGAGCCCCTATGGCTTCCTGGAGCTTATCGGGCTAATGTATGTTATATTAGACCGGACCATTAGCTAAGGAGTTCAGACCTACCAGGGACCAGCGCCAGAACCTGGCCCTTTCAGAGAAGTTTTACAGAGCAATGGCCCTGGAACCCTTATCTGCCATCGATCGGCGTTAGGCACCCAGAAAGGTAGGCATAACAAAACAAACCCTACATGGTAAAAAACTAAAACAAAAAAATGAACAGAGAGGTAGAAACTCTCTACAATCCCAAGGAAACAAGCAAACATCACACTTTACTGCCGCGCCAATCATCCGCGCAACCCTCCCCACCCCAAGAGGGGCAGGGGGGAGCCCCGGACCTCACCGCGCCAGCTGCCTAGCATCAGTTCGTAAGCTAATGTCAACCGGAATAGACGCTTCTCTGGCCTCAGTTAACTAGGCGGTGTTTGCCCTGTGTGGCGTTCACAGCCGTGTGTTTTGTTGTGCGGTGACCAGGTGTTCCTCATCAGTACCAGGGTTCCATGCGTTTAGGGGCTTCCTTCCTTAAGCGCTCTGTGAGTACTGCCCCTGCGTGACAGGATTATCTTCCCTGGGGCGTTCGGGAACCATTCCCATAGAGGTTCGTGTTGCTCGGCATTTGCCTCGCCCTTGGGGCCAGCTGGGACTTGGGGTCCTTGTTTGGCCCTGGGTAGGGACTGGTATTGTGCTGGTTAGGGCGTCAAGGTGTTGCGCGACCTGCCACTTAAGCGGCGACCAGTTCCTGTTGCCTCTGGAGAAGGTGTACTTTTGCGGGGTTTTTCTTTTGTTTATATTTTCATTTGCCTGGTGGGGGTCTGCCTAGTGTAGCTATAGTTCCAATGGTAGTGTTTGGTGGCCCTCTGCTAGGCCCTCGTGATTGTACACGTCACAGGGGCTTTGACCTCTACCCCCTTGTTATTTTTGGGTTTTAACCGGTTAACAACACCTTGCCCGGGCTTTCCCTAGGTGTTACCCTACGGGCCCTGGAAATCCCTGTAGGGCCTCGGTGGACCATTGAATGTGTCTTCCGGGTTCCAACCTGTCTTGTACGAGATCGTTGGTTGCTGTGCCGTTGTCTCTGGGTGACAGTCGCCACTTTTACCTCCGTCATGTTGCCTGTTGGGTCACTGACACCTTGACCCGGAGTCTTGCGAGAGATATTCTCTGCTTGTTCTCCAGTACTCTCCTGATGTTATTACTGTTCAGAGTACAGGCGGCATCTGTGTTGCTAGCTAGGTTAGGGTGCTCCAACACACTTGGTTGGTTTCCCACTCGGATGCCCCGGGGCCGTCCCATTTTGGTTAGGTGCTGTTCGCCCCTTTCCCTCCCTGTTCCCGGCTCCGGACCATTTGCGGGTTTCGGGGTCGGGGCGGGGTTTAGTTGGGGCCGAGACTCGGGCGGTTTGGGGGCTGCCCCGTTCGGGTTGGGGACGGAGGTTTTCGAGCCTGTTCCTCCTGCCAAGGCTTCTGGGTCTTACCAGTGGCCCTTTCTTGCTGCCTTTCCCATGGACTATTCCTTTTCTTTAAGGGCGGAGGGCTTGGAGGACGGCTCTGCCCCAGGTCCTCTGTTGCGTGTTCCCGGGGCTGTGGGGGAGGCCTGCTAGCAGTTCTGGGACTGTTTGCCCCTGCCTGGGTTTTCTGCTTCTAGGAGGAGTTTTTTGCCCATCCTGTCTGCTTGCTTCCCACTTTTGCTGGCGTGTTTTCGTATCTTTTGCATCGGTCACAGCCTCCTGTTCTGGTGGCCATTTCCTTCTACCGGTTTCCCAGGGTGGCCACTAGGGCGGCGTTGCGGTTTGTTTACATGCACCTGGGTGTGCGAGCGACCGTCTTGGATGAGTTTTTTCATCTTTTTCAGGGGTTTTATTCTCCTGTTGTCGTTTCTTTGCTTTTCTGGTATTTTCTGCCTGTCTTCTGTTCCTCTGGGAACGTTTGAGTGTTGATTTTACACTGGGTTTTCCATTTTGTCTGTTTTGGGTCTGGGCCCTAGGGTTTGGTCTCAGTGTCCCTGTCTGTTTATACTTGCTCCCACACCTTGTCCCTCGGTTTTCGGTCTGTTTTGACTGTTTCATTGGGAGTTTTGTCTGGGGGCTGTGCTTTGCTTTTCTATGGTGTATCTCCACTGGCAAATGTGGTGGTTTGGACTCCCCCTGGTTCGATTATGGGTTCCTTTGGGTTCTTTGGTTTCGTTCCGGAGGTTTCTTCCTCTTGGGCCCCCTTTGTGTGTTCAGGGGGCTTTGTTTCCTCGTGTGTGACCCAGTTCTGCCTTCTGGGGTTCCGGGGTCTTCCTGGCTTGCAGACTGATCTTTCAGGGTCTTGACACGTGTTGTGGTCGTGCTGGGACTTTGGGTTTTGTTGTCGAGGTGGGCCTTTTGATGTAGTTTTGTGCCTTCTTCGCCTGGCCGGCGTGGTGCTCTCTGCCCACTGGTTGGCGGCTTTTAATTTTCTTTTCACGTGTATGTGTGTGTACACATGTACATGTGTACACTGTACTCACCTAGTTGTACTCACCTAGTTGTGCTTGCGGGGGTTGAGCTCTGGCTCTTTGGTCCCGCCTCTCAACTGTCAATCAACAGGTGTACAGGTTCCTGAGCCTATTGGGCTCTATCATATCTACACTTGAAACTGTGTATGGAGTCAGCCTCCACCACATTGCTTCCTAATGCATTCCATTTGTCAACCACTCTCACACTAAAAAAGTTCTTTCTAATATCTCTGTGGCTCATTTGGGCACTCAGTTTCCACCTGTGTCCCCTAGTGCGTGTGCCCCTTGTGTTAAATAGCCTATCTTTATCAACCCTGTCGATTCCCTTGAGAATCTTGAATGTGGTGATCATGTCCCCCCTAACTCTTCTGTCTTCCAACGAAGTGAGGTTCAATTCCCGTAGTCTCTCCTCGTAGCTCATACCTCTCAGCTCGGGTACTAGTCTGGTGGCAAACCTTTGAACCTTTTCCAGTTTAGTCTTATGCTTGACTAGATATGGACTCCATGCTGGAGCCGCATACTCCAGGATTGGTCTGACATATGTGGTATATAATGTTCTGAAAGATTCCTTACACAAGTTTCTAAAGGCCGTTCTTATGTTAGCCAACCTGGCATATGCTGCTGATGTTATCCTCTTGATATGAGCTTCAGGGGACAGGTCTGGCGTGATATCAACCCCCAGGTCTTTCTCTCTCTCTGACTCTTGAAGTATTTCATCTCCCAAGTGATACCTTGTATCTGGTCTCCTGCTTCCTACTCCTATCTTCATTACATTACATTTGCTTGGGTTAAACTCTAACATCCAATTGTTCGACCATTCCTGCAGCTTGTCCAGGTCTTCTTGAAGCCTCAAGCTGTCCTCCTCTGTCTTAATCCTTCTCATAATTTTGGCGTCGTCAGCAAACATTGAGAGGAATGAGTCTATACCCTCTGGGAGATCATTTACGTATATCAGAAACAGGATAGGTCCAAGCACAGAGCCCTGTGGGACTCCACTGGTGACTTCCCGCCATTCTGAGGTCTCACCCCTCACTATAACTCTCTGCTTTCTATTGCTTAGGTACTCCCTTATCCACTGGAGCGCCCTACCAGTTACTCCTGCCTGTTTCTCTAGCTTATGCATCAACCTTTTATGGGGTACTGTGTCAAAGGCTTTCCGACAGTCCAAAAAAATGCAGTCCGCCCATCCTTCTCTTTCTTGCTTAATCTTTGTCACCTGATCATAGAATTCTATCAAGCCTGTAAGGCAAGATTTACCCTCCCTGAACCCATGTTGATGGGTTGTCACGAAGTCTCTTCTCTCCAGATGTGTTACTAGGTTTTTTCTCACAATCTTCTCCATCACCTTGCATGGTATACAAGTTAAGGACACTGGCCTGTAGTTCAGTGCCTCTTGTCTGTCACCCTTTTTAAATATTGGTACTACATTAGCAGTCTTCCATACTTCTGGTAGGTCTCCCGTTTCCAGTGACCTACTATACACTATGGAGAGTGGCAAGCTAAGTGCTCCTGCACACTCTTTCAATACCCATGGTGAGATTCCATCCGGCCCAACAGCTTTTCTCACATCCAGCTCCAATAGGTGCTTCTTGACCTCATCTCTTGTAATTTCGAACCTTGCCATGGTCACCTGGTTTGCTGCCACCTCTCCTAGCACCGTGACTTCTCCCTGTTCTATTGTAAAGACCTCCTGGAACCTTTTGTTGAGTTCTTCACACACCTCTTTGTCATTCTCTGTGTACCTGTCCTCGCCCACCCTAAGTTTCATCACCTGTTCCTTCACTGTTGTCTTCCTCCTGATGTGACTGTGTAGTAGCTTTGGTTCGGTCTTGGCTTTATTAGCTATATCATTTTCATACCTTTTCTCAGCTGCTCTTCTCACACTAACATACTCGTTCCTGGTTCTCTGGTATCTCTTTCTACTTTCTGGTGTTCTGTTATTACGGAAGTTCCTCCATGCCCTTTTGTTCAGCTCCTTTGCTTTCATACATTCCCTATTAAACCACGGATTCTTCCTTTGCTTCTCTGTTTTTTCCTGTTGGGCTGGGACAAACCTGCTTACAGCCTCCTGACATTTTTGGGTGACAGTCCATCATGTCTTGTACAGACTTGGTTCCGAGTTCTGTGTCCCAATGTATATCCCATAGGAATTTATTCATCTCCTTGTAGTTTCCCTTTCGGTACGCCAGCCCTTTGTTTCCCAGTTCTTTTTTGGGGGTGATAATTCCTAGCTCAACCAGGTACTCAAAGCTCAATACACTATGATCACTCATTCCCAAGGGGGCTTCCAACTTAACTTCCCTTATATCCGACTCATTTAGGGTAAATATCAGATCAAGCAAGGCTGGTTCATCCCCTCCTCTCGTTCTTGTCGGTCCCTTGACGTGTTGACTTAGAAAGTTTCTTGTTGCCACATCCAGCAGCTTAGCTCTCCATGTGTCTGGGCCTCCATGTGGGTCTCTGTTCCCCCAATCTATCTTTCCATGGTTGAAGTCTCCCATGATTAGTAGCCTGGATCCGTTCCTGTACTGTGTGTGTGTGTGTGTGTGTGCACATGTGTATGTGCATACACACGTGTGTGAAACATACTTTGTGTGTATATGTATATGTATGTGTATGTGTATATACATAATATGTATATGTGTATGTGTACTTTTTAATTCAGAAGGTGCTCTGTTCCCTTCTCTGTTGATGGGGCGCTGGGGAGCAGCTTGCTCTGTTGACTCTTGCATGGTCCCGCAGTTAGTGGACGCTTTTGGTTGTCTTCCGACCTCTGGTGGCGGCGGTAAACGGCTTCTTCCTCTTTGGGGGGTTCAGGGCTGGCGGGGTGGGCTTCTTCCCCTGCGCTTCGTCATGTCATCTTAGTGGGTGCGTTGGATGTGGGCGATCCGCCCCATCCTTCTGGGGTTCCCGTCTGCTCTATGCAGACACAGGCCTGGCGAATCTGCGGTTCTTCTGGACTTCTTCAGTCTGTGCTCTGGATTCTCTGCCCTCATCGGAGGACTGTTGTCTCCGATCCGGCTTCTGATGGGGCCGGGTGCCTGGATGGTGGCCCTGGACCTCCAGGTCAATTCTTGGCACGTTCCTCTCCAGTTTTCCGGGACTGGCACAGTTGGTGGTGAGGCTTTAGGCTTGCCTCTTTTCTTGCCTTCCCTAGTTTATAATTGGCACTTTGTGTATTTACGCATCTTTACCGAATCTTGGTGCTCTGTCAGATCTGCTTGGGATTTGGCATCTGGACTACCTCGACAACTGGCTGGTGTGGGCTTCTAGTCAGTTTGCTTTTATCTGCTCGCCAGGGGTGTGGTTCTTTCCAGATCATCGGGTTTGGTTTTCTGGTGATCTGGAGGCCGTTCCCTCTGTTTCCGTCCCGGGTTCGGACCTGGCTGGATCTTGTTTCGGGCTCTTGAGCCGCTCCTTGTCGTTTCCTCCAGAAGTGTTGCTGCGGCTGGGGTCCCGCCTTCGGCTGTTCATGAGGGGGTTCCCGGGTTGCTCGGCGGTTGCTCGAGCAGTTGTGTGGGAGTTTGAACTTCGACGTGCTGCTCTGCCCGCTGGGTCGGGTTTGGCTTCGGCGTCTGTTTGGTTCCTTCGGAGACTTCCCTTCCGTCTCTCTTGCAATCGTTGGGTTCGTTCCTCTGGGGATCTTGTGTTGGTGCTGTGTCACCAGCTTCCTCTTTGGGGTTTTTGGGGTTCCGTGCTTTGGCACCTCCCCAAGCCTTCGCTCGATGTGTTCTCGGACGGGTCATCTCTCTGCTGGGGCTTTGTGACCAGTGCTCATCAGGTCAGCCGGGGATGGTGGGGTTTGTCCGTTCGTCGGGCTCACAGCACGGTTCGGGAGTTCGTGGCTGTCTGGTTTGCGCTTCGGAGGGTTAGGGTCACTCGGTGCTCTACCATTCAGCTCCATTCGGACTGTTCTCTGGCGGTTCTTTGCCGGAACCACAGGGTTTCTCTTAGGTGTTTGACCTTTGGGGTTGGTCCCTTAGAGTGGCTCGTTTGCCGGATTCTTGGGGTTTGGCTAACCGTTAGGTTCATGTCCGGGGTGTGTCCTATGTCCTGGCTGACAGCCTGTCTCGGTTCATTCCTCTATTCGTGGATTGGCCAGTCGTCACCGACTCGTTTCGTTGGCTCTGCCGGACGTATGGACTCTTGGCCATGGACGTCTTCGAGTCGGCGTGGTCTAGGCATCGCTCATTCTATGTGGCGCCCTCACCCGCCTGCGAGGTGTTCATGGTGGATGCCTTTCGGCAGGACTGGTCGATGTGGGGGTACCTGTTCCTCTTCTCCCGGTCCTGCTGTTGCTTCAGGTTCTGGCTCGGTTGGAACCCATTCCCAAGAGAGTAGTCCTCTTGGTCCCTTGGTGGCTTGCCCAGCTTTATTTTCAGACGTTGCTTGATAGGTGTCCGAACCCGGGGCGTTTTCCCGCGGCTCTGCCTCTTTCGGCAGGTCGGACCGATCCTGTACGTGACTGGTTTGGCCTTCTCCTCGGCTCTTCATGTCTGGTATTTTGACGTGGGTATCACCATCTCTGTGGTGATCAGGTGGCTTTGTTGATGGTGTCCCACCTGCGAGCTTCGTCTCGGCGACAGTATGATGATCCTGGTGTTTCTATGCACCTTTTTCTTGCTCTTCGTAGGTCGTCTTCTCTTTCGCATCGGGTTGTCTTGTCCTTTCTTGGATTTTCAGGACTACAGTTATTTGTTTCTTACTGTCGCCTTGTTTTATGTGGCACTGGCGGAGCCGCTCCAGCTTGCGGTCGGGGTGGACATCACATCTGCCCCGTTCCGTACACTTTCTCATGTTTTGTGTCACCTCCGGCCTGCTCATGCGTTGCCTGAGCCGTCCTGGTCCTTGATCAGGGTGCCCTTTTATCTTCTCCTCAGTTTGTGGTAGCCTCCTTCAGTTCAGGTTTCTGCTCTTTGGTACTGGTGGTAGGTTTGTACGTTTGTAGCCTTTCTCCGTCCTTCTGGCGACGGTCGAGACGGCTGCTTTCCAGAGGGGTTCTTGGGTTGTTGATGCTTGATTATTTCAGTCGGGGGTGCGTCCTGTCTTGTCCGGTTGTGCTTTTATGCCATTACCTGCGTACCGTGTCTGGGGATGCGCTTTGGGTCGATCCGGTTTCCGTGGTTCCCTATTTCTGGGCTCGGGTCTCCCAGGTCATCCGCGAGTTTTTTCATTTCAGCCTGCGGTCTGTCTTTGTGCCCGTGCTGTTCGGACGTTTGCAGCTTTTGCTGCTGTGTTGGTGACGTCTAGCGCTCATTTCGGGCGCAAGGATTTGAGGGTCGCACAGGTTCCTGGCCGCCCATTCTTTATGCGCGTGTCTGCTCCTGTGCGTTCTTGTTGCCTTGGGTCGCAGGTTGCAGCCTGTCGTTTCGGCTTCGTGTTGCGGAGTTTGTGGTGGCCGCCTCCCGGGTCAGCCCTTTCTTTTCCTTCTCTTTGGGTATGAAGCTCCAGGGAGCCGTAGGGGCTCCCCACAGAAAACCAGCGTTGAATGTAATGAAATGCCATTTTCTGGGTGAGTCCCGGAGACTCCCTGGCAACCCTCCCTCCCACTGGTCGGCGTTTTTTTCGCGTTGGTTGAAGCTTAGCTTCCGAACTGAAGCTTGGCAGCCAGCGCGGTAGGTCCGGGGCTTCCCCCCCCTTTCCCTCTCGGGGCGGGGAGGTCTGCGCGGACAATCGGCGCAGCAGTAAAGTGTGATGTTTGCTTGTTTCCTTGGGATTGTAGGGAATTTCTACCGCTCTGTTCGGTTTTGTTTTAGTTTTTTACCATGTGGGGTTTGTTTTGTCATGCCTACCTTTCTGGGTGCCTGACCCCGGTCGATGGCAGATAAGGAAAACCCCAACTACAAGGGAGTTTTCCAGGGCCATTGCTCCCTGAAACCTCTCTGTAGGGGCCAAGTTCTGGCACTGGTCCCTGGTAGGTCTGAACTCCTTAGCTAACGTCCTGGTCTAATATAACATACATTAGCCCAATAAGCTCCAGGGAGCCTCCAGGGCTCATGCAGAAAATGGCGTTTCATTACATTCAACGCAGTTTTTTTGCACAATCTTCTCCATCACCTTGCATGGTATGCAAGTTAGTGACACTGACCTGTAGTTCAGTGCCTCCTGTCTATCACCCTTCTTGAATATCGGGACTACATTAGCCGTCCTTCAAATTTTTGGCAGTTTACCTGTTACCAGTGATTTGTTATACATCGTGGTGAGTGGCAGGCACAGAGCTTCTGCTCCTTCAGTATCAAAGGTAAGATTTTCCCCGGGCCTATAGCCTTTGTCTCTTCCAACTTCAACAGATACTTCCACGCCTCCCCACTGGTAATCACAAACTCATCTAGTGGGTGTTTGGTTAGACATTCCCTCTCCTATCTCTGGAATTTTCCCCTTGCTTTACTGTAAAGACCAACTGGAATTTCTTATTGAGTTCCTCGCTCACTACCTTGTCGTTTGTAGTGAATCTGTCTGCCCCTATCCTCAGTTTCATTACCTGTTCCTTCACTGTTGCTTTTCTCCTGATGTGGCTGTGGAGCAATTTAGGTTGAGTTTTTGCCTTACTTGCTGTCATTTTCATATTGTCTTTCTGCCTTTCTTTTTACCCTGACATATTCATTCCTAACACTCTGATATCTGTCTCTGCTCACTTGTGTCCTATTATTTCCATATTTTCTCCACGCCCTTGTACGTAATTGCTTTGCTAGCTTACATCTCTGATTAAACCATTGGTTTCTCATCTGCATTTCATTTCTTTTATTTTGGACTGGGACAATCTTGTCTGGTGCCTCCTTACACTTCTGTGTGATTTAGTCCATCATGCCTTGGGCCATCTTTCCACTGAGCTCTTGTTTCTCAAGGATGTGGAGGAGCTGGGTTCAGGGCCTGTTTCCAGTGTGCTTGCTTCGGCAGCTCGGGCATTGGCTGCCTTGTTGGAGTTGTATGCGCCGATTCTGAAGGAGGCGGGTGTGTCAGTTCTTTGCTTCTCGCCTCGCGTGCTGACAGGCGGTGCTTGTCTACTCTCTGGAATCTGCTTGAGCCCTGGCTCTTAGATTTTCGTCTCCTTTTTGTCCGTTGCTGTTTGCAGAGTCTGAGGTGGTGTATTTTCTGCATGCAGCTTTGTATAGTTGCTGGCCTATTTCGGACTTGTTGGTTCTCCAGGAGCAGGGGGCTTTATGGTCCTGACCGGAAGGGTCGTGCCAGGGCTTGGGGTTCCTTTGATCGTCGTAAGCCAGTAGTGTCAGATTCAGGGCCGGCTCCTCCTGCGGAGCCATTGGCGTCTGGTCAGCGCAGTGATTGCTCTGAGTATCGGTCGGGCTCTCATAGGGGTTGTTGGCCCTTTTGCAGTTCAGCCCATTGTTGAGGCAATAGGGGGGAGGCCCGCGCTGTTTGCTCTCATCTGGTCTTACAACTCGTGGGCATTTCAGGTCGTTTCCTCCAGCCTGTGGTGGGGTTGAGTCTTTCCTCCTCCTTCGAGGGAATAAGGGCTGGCAGGGCAGGCCTTTTTCCCCTGCGCTCTGTCGGGTCATCCTGGAGTGGGTTCACTTGGGCGTTGTCGAAACGACGTCATCCCTCAGGTGGGTTTCCTTCCTGTTTTCAGTTCCAAAGTGGGACTGTGAGGATTTGCAATTCATACTGGACTTGTCTCATCTGAATCCCTGGGACTTTTACTCCTCCTTTTGGATGACCACTCTGTCTCAGGTCCAGGTGCTTGGATGGTGTATCTGGGCCTCTGGGACACGTATTGGCATGTCCCAATTTATCCGGGATTCAGGGATTGGCTCGGTTTTGTTTTGAGGTGACAGGGTTACCACTTTCGTTGCCTTCCATTTGGTTTGAATCTGGCACCTTGCGTGTTCACATGCCTTACCCAGGTTGTGGTAGCCCGTTTGTGTCAGTTAGGGATTCGGGTTCCGGCATACCTTGATGACTGGCTGGTCTGAGCTTTTAACCAGTCCCCGTGTCTGCTCATCAGGGATTAAGTTCTTTCCTAGCTCGCAGGGTTTGGGTTTTTGGTGAACTGGAGGAAGTCCCATTTGGTTCCCCTCTCAGGTTCAGACTTGGCTGGGTCTTGTGTGGGACTCTCAGACCGCTTCCTTGTCTCTCCCTCCCATGGCGTTGTTGCGGCTGCAATCCCGCCTTCGACAGTTTTTAGAGGATACCTGGGGTCACTCATCAGTTGTTCAAGCAGCTGTGCGGGAGTCTGAACTTTGCCATGCTGGTCTGCCCGTTGGGTCGGATCTGCTTCAGCAGCTGTTCTGGTTCCTTCGGAGACATTCCTTCCGCCGCTCTCGCAATTGTTGGGTTTGTACCCTGGGAGCCTTGCGTCAGCTGCTGTGTCGCCGGCTTTCTCTTTGGGTTTTTCGGGGTTTTGTGCCATGGTGTCTTCCAGAGCCCTCGCTTGATGTGTTTCATGGATGCCTCGTCTCTTGGCTGGGGTTTTGTTACCAGTGTTCACCAGGCCGGTCAGGGTTGGTGGGGGTCTGTCCTTCTGTCAGCCTCACAGCACGGCGCAGGAGTTTGTAGTAGTGTGGCATTCCCCTCAGAGGGTTCATGTCTCACGGAGCAACAATCTGGCTCTATTCGGACTGCTTCCCTGTGGTTCAATGCCTGAACTGCAGAGGTTCAATGTGGCCCTTGGCTCTTTGGGTCTGGTCGCTTCAGGTGACTCGTTTGCTGAGTTCTCGGGGTTTGGCTCTCCTGGCAGTTCACGTTCAGGGGGAGTCAAACGTCCTAGTGGACAGCCTGTCTCTGTTCATTCCCCTTTTCACAGAATGGACGGTCGATGCTGACTCGTTCAGTTGGCTCTGCCAGACATACAGGCACCTGGAGGTGGACCTTTTTGCATCGGCGTGATGGAGGCGTCTTCCAGTGAATGTGGTGCCCTTCCCCGACTGCAAGGCCATCGGGGTCAATGCCTTTCAGCAGAACTGGTCAACATGGGGTTACCTGTACCTCTTCCCTCCAGATCTGTTGTTGCTCCGGGTCCTTTCTCGTTTCGAGACTTACCAGGGTAGATTAGTCCTGTTGGCCCCTTGTTGGCTGGCCCAGCCCTGGTTTCAGGCGCTGCTTGCTCGATGTTCGAACCCAAGGGTCTTCCCGTGGCTCCACCTCTTTCAGCAGATCTGTCTGGTACAGTACATGGCTGGTTCAATCTTCTCCTTTGCTCGTTGCGTCTGGTCTTTTTGATCCGGGTTTATCGCCACTTGTATGGTGATTAGGTGGCTTCGTTTATGGTGTCCCCACCTGTGAGTTTGTCTCGACAGCAGTATGAAGTTTCCTGGCGGTCCTCTCAAAACTTTTTGTCTCTGGGTATGTTGTATTCGATTTCTGATCGGGTTGTTTTGTCCTTTCTCTCTTGATTATTTCAGGACCATCATCTTTTGTCTAATACTGTCGCCTCGTATCACGTGGCGCTGGTGGGGCCACTTCTGTTTGCGTTGGGGTGGATGTCACTTCTGCTCCGTTCCGCAAGCTCTCTCGGGCGTTGTTTTACCTCCAGCCTGCTCATGCGCTGCCTGGGCCATCCTGGTTGTTGGACCAGGTGTTCTGTTTTCTCTCTTCTCCTTGGTTTTTGGTGGCCCCCCTCAGTTCAGGACTGTTTTTCTAAGGCTCTCTTTCTTGCTGGCATTGGCCTCTGGGGGTCGAGTCGGGGAGCTTCATGCTCTGCTACAGTGCAGGGGTTTCTGTTCTATTCGTCCTGGTGGTCGTTTTGTTCGCTTGCAGCCGCCTCCTTTTTTGGCAAAGAATGAGTCTGCTGCTTTCCGAAGGAATTCTTGGGGTGTTGATGCTTGGTTGATTCGACTGGGGGTGCATCATGTTTTGTGTCTGGGTGCGGCTCTTTGCCGTTATTTGCACGCCAAGGCCTCCGTGGCAGGGGGCGCACTTTGGATGGACCCAGTTTTCCTTCTTCCCCGCTCCAGGGCGCAAAGTCTCCAGGTCATCTGCAGGATTATTTGGTCCAGCCAGCCTGCGGTCTATCCCTGTGCCCACGACTTTTGTAAGTTTGCGGCTATGGCTGCTGTTTTTGGTAATATGTCTTGGGGCTGACATTCGGGCACGAGGCTTTTGGAGGTCGAACAGGGTCCTGCCCGCTCGGTACCTAGTTAATGTTCCTGGCCCTTCTCGGGCATGTGTAGCCATGGGTCGCAGGTTGCAGCCAATTGTTGCGACTTCAAGTTGAGGAGCGAGTGGCGAGCGCTTCCCGGGTGAGTCCCATTTTTACTTTATCTTTGGGTAGGTAGCTCTGGGGGGGCCGAAGGGGCTCTCTACAGAAAACCAGCATTGAATGTAATGAAATGCCATTTTGTGGGTGAGACCCGGAGTCTTCCCAGCATCCCTCCCTCCCTCCAGTCGGTGGTTTTTCGTGTTTTTGATATTCAGCCTCTGAACTGAGGTGGAGTAGCTGGCAGAAGTCTGGGACCCCCCCCCCCCCTCCTTCCCCCTCCAAAGGAAGGGGGAGTTGCACAGACGACTGTGGTTGTGTCGTGCTTGTTTGCTTGTTTTGATTGGGGAGTTCTATTTGTTAATTCGGCTTTCAGTTTGCAGTTTTTTAACCAGGTGTAGTTTGTTTTGAAATTCCTACCTTCCTGGGTGCCTGACCTGGTAGATGGCAGACATAGACCGCTTCCAATTACATGGGGGTGTCTGTAAGCCATTGGTCCTCGTGCCTCATCTGAAGGGGCTAGGTTCTGGCGCTGGTCCCCGGTAGGCCTAGATATCCATCGATTGACTGTTGCCACGGTCTAATATATGCACATCAGCTCGGTATAGCTTCGAGGAGCAGCTGAGTCTCACCCAGAAAATGACTTTTCATTACATTCAATGCTGGTTTTCTGGGGGGAGCCCCTATGGCTCCCCTAGCTTTCCAGGCTGATAAGGATAGTCCTAACTTTTGGCATCAGTTGATGTGGGTGGAGTTCTAGGCCTACTGGGAACCACAAGCCAGAACCTGGCCCCCCTCAGAGAGGCACAAGGAGCAAAGCCTATAGAAATGCACATGTTATTTTGGAGCATTCTATATCTGCCATCGACCGGGACAGGCACCCAGAGAGGTAAGTACCTCAAAACAAACCTCTCCCAGGGGTTCAGCATTAGCAGTGTTGATTGATAACTTGGGTGCCGGTTAGCAGTACCCTGCCTGGGATAACCCTTAGCAGACCCAGTCTAGGGGCCCTGGGAAGCCCAGCGGGGGCATTCGGGTCCAATAGATGTGACCCTTGAGTTCCCTTTCACTTTTTGCAAGTTTGAGGGTTGCTCTGTCCCCTTGTCTCAGGGTGACGCTCATTGTTTTTGCTTCCGTCATGCCACCTGTTGGGTCAGTGACACATTCGACCCAGAGTCCTGCGAGCTTTGTTGCTTATTTGTGACTTAGTTCACCCAGTCTGATGATGACATTATTTGGGTGCAGGCAGCTCGTGCATTGCAAGATACGTTTAGGTTGTTGCAGCACGCTAGGTTGGTTGCTTCTCCGGATGCCCCGAGGCTTTTCCCCGTTTTGTTTATAGGGACCCGGACTTGGGAGTGTTGGTCGCTTTGACCTTGGTTCCGTCTGCGCCCCCTCATTCTTTCCCTGCCGTGGTTCTTTCAGTTTTCCCTCCCCCTACTGCTTCCATCTCCTAAGCGTTTGAGGGCTTCGGGGCCGGGGCAGGGTTTAGAGGTTTCTGAGACTGGCAGTTTCGGGGGTTGCCCCTTCCTAAGTGGCTGCCGCGGCATTTGAGTCCGTTCCTCGATCCGTAGCTACAGTGTCTGACCAGTGGGTCCATCCTTTTCCTGCTATCCTGGCTGCCCCGGCTTTGTCTTGTGAGGCCAGGGCTTTGGAGGACAACTCTCCCCAGGGGCCTGATGTGGAGGTTCCCGGGTGCTGGGGAGGAGCTTACTTGGGGGCCTTGGGCCCCGCTGGACCCCACCTGGGTTTTCCGACCCTCTGAGCGGGGCTTGCTGTTACAAGGAGTTGGGTTTTCCTTCCCCTACCTTCCCCCTCTGCGTACGAGTTGGATTTGGGTTCAGCTCCTCCCTGGGTTCGGTTCTGTATCCCTGCGGGTCCTTTGCTTCTGCCCTTCCGGAGGTTTTTGGCTTCCTGTAACTCTCCGGTTGAGGTGCGGGTGGCCATTGCGACTTACCTTCTGCGTGACCCGGTGTATGCCTCTATAATGGATCAGTCTTCCTTCAGGTTTGGGTTTTCGTCTTCGTACTGGGGTTATTATGAGGTTCTGGAGTCGTCCTGGCTTGCGGACTGCCCTATGTTTTCGCTGCATGTTTGGGATATCTTCTGTCGTACCCGTACACTTGAATGGCGTGAGGCGTTGACTCTGGTCCAGGTTTACCTGCGCGGCGATTTTGCACACCTTAATGAGTGCATTTTCGCTCTGGCTTTTCTGCAGGATGTTGGCGCGGTTCAGCTTCATGTACAGGTTCCCTCCCTGTCAGCTGCGCTTGTGGCTGAGGACTTGCGAGCTCAGGGTTCGTTGGCTTACGGAGGATGTAAAGGCACTTGGGGCCGTTCCTGGGTCTAGCACCTTGGCTTCGGCTGCTGCGCATCGTCTGAGCTTTTGAAACTGTTTGCACCGATCCTGCGAATGTGCTGTTGCAGTTTTCCGCTGCGTGCCTCGCGTGTCGGCAGGTGGTGCTTGCTTCCTCCATGGAATCCGCTTGAGCCCTGGCTCTTAGATTGTCTTCACCCTTTTGTCCTTTATTAATTGTGACTTCTGCGATCGAACAATATATGCAGGTGGCTTCCTCCAGCTGGCTCCTTATGTCTGACTTGTTAGTTCTAAGGGGGTCCCTGGTGGGTTCCTCCCTGAGGGGTCGTGCCAGGGCCCACAGCTCTGCTCGTCGAGGTTGGCCACAGGTGCCAGTTTCGGAGCCGGTGCCGCCTTCAGTCCCGGCTGTGCCTGGTCGGTGCAGTGCTTGCTGTGTGTGCAGGTTGGGTTCTCGTGTGGGGCATCGGCCCTT
This sequence comes from Procambarus clarkii, assembly GCF_040958095.1. Lineage (NCBI taxonomy): Eukaryota > Metazoa > Arthropoda > Malacostraca > Decapoda > Cambaridae > Procambarus > Procambarus clarkii. The sequence continues at coordinate 19,582,111 of NC_091201.1, forward strand.
TCGAGGTTTGCTCTTGACGGGGCAATGGGGGTGAAGGCTTGCTCTGTTCGTTCACGCCTGGTCCCATGATTCGTGGGCGTTTTGGGTCATTTCTCGCGGCCTTCGGTGGCATTGGGTGGCTCGTCCCCCTAAAGGGGGGGTTTGGGGCTGGCAGGGAAGGGCTCTTCTCATGCACTGTCAGGTCGTCTTGGAGTGGGAGCGCTTCGGCGTGGTCGAAACGACGACGTTCCTCAGGTGGGTTTCCCGCCTGTTTCCAGTTCCGAAACGGACTGTGCAGACTTGCGGTTCATTCTGGACTTGTCCCATTTGAACCCCTGGGTTTTTTGCCCCTCATTTTGGATGACCACTCTGTCCCAGGTCACGCTTCTGTTGGAGCCGGGCGCTTGGATGGTGTACCTGGACCTCAAGGATGTGTAATAGCACGTCCCTATTCATCCGGGGTTCAGAGACTGGCTCGGTTTTGTTTTGGGGCTTCAGAGTTACCCCTTTCATTGTCTCTTCGCATGTTCACACGCCGCACATGGGTCGTGGTGGCCCATCTGCGTCTGTTTGGTGTTCGGGTGTTGGCTTACCTCGATGACTGGCTGGTTTGGGCTCCCAGTCAGTCCGGGTGTCTGTTTGCCAGGGGTTTGGTGCTTTCCCAGCTTTCCCAGGTTCAGGTTCTTGGTGAACTGGTGGAATTCCCATCTGGTTCTCTCCCAGGTTCAGACCTGGCTGGGTCTTGTGCGGGACTCTCGGACCGCTTCCTTGTCTCTTCCTCCGGAGTCTCTCCTTCGGTTGCAGTCTCACACGCGCTTGTTTCTGGGTGGCTCCCAGGTCACCCAGCAGTTGCTCGAGAGTCTGTGTGGGAGCCTGAACTTTGTGATGATGGTCTACCCGCTGGGTCGGGTTTGGCTTCGTCGACTGTTCTGGTTCCTTTGGGGACGTTCCTTCCGCCTCTCTCACGATCGCTGGGTTCGACCCCTGGGGCCTTGCATCGGCTGCTGCATCGCCGGCTTCCTCTTTGGGTTTTTCGGGGTTCAGTGCCTTGGCGCCTACCTGAGCCCTCGCTTGATGTGTTCACGGAAGTGTCGTCTCTCGGCTGTGGCTTTGTGACCAGCTCTCACCAGGCCGGCCAGGGGCGGTGGGTTCCGTCCTTGCATCTGGCCCACACCACAGTGCGGGAGTTTGCGGTGGTGTGGTTTGCGCTTCAGAGGGTTTGGGTCGCCTGTGGATCGATGATCTAGCTCCATTCGGACTGCTCCCTGGTGGTTCATTGCCTGTACCGAGAGGGTTCAATGCGGTCCTTGGCTCTTAGGGGCTGGTAGCTTCTGAGTTGTCGGTGTTTGGCTCTCCTGGCGATTCACATCCGGGGGGAAGGGTGTTCAACGTCCTGGCAGACGTCCTGTCCTGGCTCGTTTCCCTGTCCACGCAATGGACGGTTGACACCGACTCATTCAGTTGGCTCTGCCAGACATTTGGGCGCCTGGAGGCAGACTTCTTCGTGTCGGGGTTATCGAGGCTATCGGGATCAACTCCTTCTGGCAGGACTGGTCGAGGTGGGGGTTCCTGTATCTCTTTCCCGCAGTTCAGTTGTTGTTCCAGGTCCGGGCTCACTTGGAGACTTACCAAGGCATCCCTCCCTCCATCCCTCCCTCCCTCCAGTCGGCATTTTTTTGTGTATTTTGATATCCAGCCTCAGAACTGCGGTGTGGATTGCCGGCACTGGGGTCTGGGGCTTCCCCTTCCCCCTCCCAGGAAGGGGGAGAGCTGTGCAAACGTGCAGTGCGACTTGTGTGACGTCATGCTTGTTTGCTCGTTTTCATTTGAGGAGTTCTGTCCACTCGCTTGTCTATTTTATTGTTTTCACCAAAATAGGGGTTTGTTTTGAGGAGCTTACCTTTCTGAGTGCCTGTCCCGGTTGATGGCAGATATAGAATGCTCCACCAAAAACACATGTGCATTTCTTTAGACCATTGCTACTCGTGCCTTTCTGAGAGGGCCAGATTCTGGCTGTGATCCCTGGTAGGCCTAGAACTCCACCCACATCGACTGATGCCAAAAGATAGGACTATCCCTATCAGCCTTGATAGCTCCAGGGAGCCTCTGGGACTCGCCCAGAAAATGGCATTTCATTACTTTGAATGCTGGTTTTTTCCCTCATATTGAAAATATGCCAAACTAAATTTAGCTAATAATAGAAATTAGGCTTGCTGATATACATTGGACATTTATATTTGTTGCAAACCATAGTCTATCAAAATATTATTAAATTCAATAGTGTATAAGGTATTGTTTAATCTAAATTATTTAACCCTTTGGCTGCACTAAGCAATAATGGTCAGTGCAGTAAAAATAGGCCTAGTCTTCAATAAATGCCCTGCATTTGTGCGTGTAGGAGAAAAAAAGGTTTCCAATTCATGTAATGCTTGACCAGATCCTCTGACCTATGATACAGGTACCTGAATTTTAAAAATGCTAACAGTGTTGGTTTCAGAATTAAATATCACCCAATACAGAAATGTCAAAATTGGTGATTATGCTTCCTTGAAACTTGGAAGAAACAAGTTGACCATGAACCAACAGAAAAGCATGCAACCACACACACACAAGTTGTGTGTGTGTGGTAGTAGCTGTGAGCCGGTAAGGGGACACACACGATTAGCGAGGTCCGCAGAAATTCGTCAATTTCTCGGGACATTGAAGGAATATAGAGGCTAGATCATAGTGTTTGGCATCTCGCAGTGTGTAGCTAACAGGGTGCAACATAGCATAGTCATATCGCTAGCGATAGTGCGAAGAAACCAAAGTGGAGCTAGTGGCATCACCGGTGCATGTAAGTTTGGAGGACCACGTGGAGCGACCTGACCTTACGGCCAGGTGGGATGACCCGCCGTGGAACTGCCTGATTGTGTTTGTTGAGTGGTGACTGTGATCAGTGGTACAGTAAATTAGTGAACTGTCACACAACGTTACAGTGACTGACTCCAGAGCTTTGTGTAGACAGAGAAGAACCGACATCATCAATCTACTAGCACTTAGTGAATCACCTAGTGGGAGACAACGACAGATAACCATCGTCATCATACATCGTCCTTACTCATCTAGTTGTGTGAGCAGGAGGCAGACTGGTATGTACCCCCTCTCTGGTCAATTAATCAGGTGTACAGATTGAGGTCAAATATTATCAAATTCTTGTTCAGGATATCATATATATTTAAAAATCTCAGGGTGACTCATTTAGGTAGAGGTGTTAAATATGCCAAAACTAGAAGATAGAAAAAGAGGTGATGTCGTCACCACTTGCAAAATAATAACAGGAATCGACCAAATTGTCAAGAGTAATTCCTGAAACCAGCAACTTCAAGAACAATAGGATACAGATTCAAGCTAAGGAAAAAAAAAGGTGCCAACTAAATATTAGAAAGTTTTCTTTTATAAACAGTGGTAGACAGTTAGAACAAGATGTGGTGGATGCCAAAACTGTCAGTAATTTCAAAGGGTTATATGACAAGGATTACTGGGAAGACAGAACACCAGAAACATAGCTCTCATCCTGTAATTACACTTAGGTAATTACACGCTGTAAGATCACAAAGCTTGTAAGCCATACCCTCGAGTATGAACTCACAAAACCCATCCTTTCTTTCTTATTTACAGTACAGGTACTTTACTTTAAACTAGGGATATAAAACTAATGGGCGTTTATACAGACTTCAAACACAAGAATGACCACGTGGGACCGGTACCACATTTTTGCATTGGCGGGACTCAAGAAACAACCAAAGTGCGTGCATTACATTTATATAACTGGAAAAGGGTTAATATATACAGAGAAAAATCTCACTCACCAGATTAACGAATACAGTTCTCTTCACTTGGATATAAATTGGAGGTCAATTTACTTGAGGTACTCACCTCACACAGTGAGGTGAGTACCTCAAGCGCACACACCACACAACCTGTGTATGGAATCTCAGTCCTCTCTACCTCGTGGAGTGCAGGAATGCTCCTCTCACGGAAATGCGCAGGTTAACTTTTACATGCAGAATCATACTCATTTACTAATACATACTCTCAAACACAAATAAAACATAAAAATTAACACAAATAAAACAAACTGGTATTTTAAAAAAGAAACATTTACATTAACAACCACAAAAGCTAAACTGTATATACCAGTCATTACAACACACATCACTCTTATCTAACAGTTCAAGTCCTTGAGGCATTGCCAGATGAGTAGTGTGTAGGCAGAGTGATGCTAATTCTGGAATCTGCACCACCATGGCTTTTAAGATAAAAATAAAAGTCAGACTCCTCAGAGTCTAGAAATACATACCGTGGGAAATATTTGCTGCTATAAATAGAGCAACGATAGTAGTACCTATCAATGTCTTCATCAACAGGTCCTACTGTCGATGTTTATAGCAGCAATAGGTTAACGATTAACAAAACGTAGCGACAGTGATCATTGCAAACAAAGACAATTTACACAAACTCCTGGACCCATTAAACTGGGTTCCACTTAAAGAGGCAAAGTTGTCATCAATACCATCTAGACAGTTTGCAGCCATCAAAATGATTTTTGTCAACAGGCTGAACCACTAGATAGCAGAAGCTGAGGACAATAATTCACCAGGTTAATGAAGAAAACCTTTCTCTGACTGCCCGTTGGCACATATGATCAGATCTATTGACAACTCTCGCCCTACATTGAAAATTTCTTTCGAGACAGCAGAGCAGACACAGAAAGCCACGAAACGAGGATTCAAATGCTTGGGCATTACTTCCTTGCCGTCCCAAATCTCTATGGGAGAGAGACTTCAACCTAAGACAGTGCTTCAAGTATAAGCACTTCATAAACAAATGCCCAGAGCAAGTTCTTACACTCTTGTAAAATCTCTAGCACGCATAGCATTTCAGCCAGGTCCTTAATCCTAATTTTTCCCCGGAATACAACGTGCTAAATCGTTTAACAACTAGGTACCCATTCGCTGCTGGGGTAAACAGAGGCTATAGTTAAGAATTGGCACGTGGTCAATCCTCCCTGGCCAGGATATGAACCCAGGCCAAAGCACTCATGAAGCACCAAGCGAGTGTCTTACCACTGAGCTACGGGGACTGCATTGATGCAAGTAGCAAGATGCAGCATATGCACAGATACACGCAACTATTAAGGAATATACCTGATCCACTAAAAAATGTACCTTGTGGTCACTGCCAAAAAGAAAGGAGTATAAAAAATTAAAAACATGACAAATCAATCTGCGATCACTCAAAGGCCAAGGCTGATATTGCTAGATCTAAGCCCAGGAGAGTTGCCAAGCCTGCCAACAGGATGTATCCAACCAGCCACAACAATCATCTGTATGCATGGATCACAAATGCCAGCACCCAATGCATGACCCAAGGCCAGTGGCACCAGCCACCAAGAGCAACATACACAGTCAGAGTCACATTAAAGTTGCTAGACAGACCAAAATGACAGACCATTTCTCCATTTTCTGATGTGTGGTTTGGTCATCACAAACATACACATTCAGGTCATCTTAGCATATGCTGACAGGGTCACCAAACAAGACCATATCCTATTCATTAGGATAGTAAACACTTTCTTGGTGAGGCAACAAAATTACACCTGCCACAGGGATGGGGGGGTGTTTGAAGATGCAGCCACACAGAGAGCTACCACAGACACTGACAGTGCCACCAACAATAGAAACCACTCTTCAGATACATGGGTAAGGTCGACCTCTCCACATTGTCCAATGATACAATGACGTCACCACAGTATCTACAACTCAAAATGATTCACCAGACCGAATGCAATTACCCACAACTCAAGATCAAGGCATCAACTTTATAGCCTAGACGAGTTGGAAAAGATTATGAGGCCTAGTGTTAGGAACATCAGAAAACAAATGAATTGGCAGCATCTACCACACCAGACAATAAGCGCCAGAAAGCTAAGCAGACACCCTTCTAGGGACAATTCACCAATCTCTGCATAAGATATCCGTGCAGTCTTTGATGTCACCACTCTTCACCCAGCCCTTATAGACAGGCACTACTGCCAGCTATATCCAAATTGTCACAAAAAAAGTGTGACAAGCAGCAGCAGGAAAACGAGAGGCAAATAAAGAAAGAAAATGACGAAGAAGACGACAGTAGAACAAACTTAATTGTGTGAGATGATCTCTGCCCTTGGAGCCCCCTCATATGGATGAGGCTTGTCTGGCGCTCCTGCCGATGGTGCACTCAACCTCAGTTTATTGTCCAACAGCTTGGTCAAGTCCTGAAACCAATTTTGCACTTTTATGCTTCCTCTCCAGTCTGTTTTTCAACTATCCTTACTTCCCTGCTCACCCATTATGTACTTTTCCCATATTTAAAGTATGTTTGTACTGTATTACATTCAACTCAGGGTTTATTTTCAAGCATTGGTTTATTTTGTTTTGACTGGACTTTCTGGATGGTTTTGCTTTTTCTACGAACCATCGTCCTACTCTTACCTTGTTGAATTAACACTTTCGCGCTTTCGAGTAGAGATAACTCGTCACTGGTTTTTCTTACGATTCCGCATAACTGCCTACTTTTCTCGTCAATCGAAAAAATATTTCTATAAATTCCATTTTTTAACCGAAATGGATGGGGATACTCTCAGATTGTTCTCCATGAAATTCCCGTTCTCCCTCACCGAACACATGGCATCTCGGCCTACCCAGTCACGTGGTCGGCCCATTGTTTTGTTGACACGCCAAGTGCCCACACTGTGCTCCCCTCTTGCGGCAAACGTGACCCGTTTTACGCATTTATTTCCGTTCCGTTTCCGTTCTCGTGTACCTAAAACCCATTCAATACCTTCAACATGGATGCTGCACCAGGAACAAGCAGTGGAACGCAAAACAAAGGTAGGAAATCTAGGAAAGCAGAAGAGATCGCCAGGATTTTCGATCTGTATCGTGGGGTCAATCTCACTCCATCCAAGATTCCCGACGTTGTTGAAGCCTTTTCAGGGTCTTCTGATGATGATTTGGAGGCTGACGAACCGGAAAATGATGTTCTTTATGAGGTTTCCTCAAGTGATGAAGATATTTCGAGTGAGAGTGAGGATGAGAGTGATGAAGAAGCCCCAGCCCCGCCACGCGGTGACCGCACGTGTCCGGTACCAAAGAGGGCTAGGCTGGGTGATGAGTGGAATTGTAGCAATACTCCTCCCATCGTTGATAACTTTACTGCAACCCCTGGCCTAACAATTCCACTACCTGCTACTCCATTGCAGTTTTTACAATTATTTTTCACTAGAGCAGTGGTTGAATACTTAGAGTATGAAACAAATTTGCATGCCACACACGTCATACATCTCATGGCTGAGTCAGCAAGAAAAACGTGGAAACCAGTGTCGGTGAAAGAAATGGCCCGATATTTGGCCCTGTGCATACTGATGGGCATAGTGAAGATGCCTACAATGAGGATGTACTGGCAGACGAATCAGATGTGGCATTGTCGATTCTTCAACTTGTTTATGTCGTCTGCTCGGTTCCAACACATTTCTAAGTTCTTCCACATGTTTACACATGTGGCACACTTAGACTACAACGTGGCGCCCCCAAGGATCTGCAACAAGTTGTAAAGGGTAAAATGGCAACCGACACGACCGTATACATGCGTAAGGATAACACCTTTGTTATAGTTTGGAAGGACAAGCGCCCCGTCTCTGTCATCACCAATATCCACAATGCCGACACTACTCAAGCACAGCGCAGGAAACGCGTTCGTAAAGGTGATGGGAGAACTGGAGTAGAAATTGTGAAAATGAACAAACCCAAGGCCATAGTGGATTACAATAAGTTCATGAAAGGTGTTGATCATTTTGATCAAATGGTCAAATATTATGAGTTTGCAAGAAAAACCCACAAATGGACCAAGAAGATCACTTTCTATTTTCTGCAAATGGCCATGCACAATGCATACGCATTGTATAACCACTACTCAACAGATACAAAAAAACTAACACTATTAGAGTTTCACGCAGTAGGAATAAAAGCCTTATTGGCGTGGAACAGCAAGGAATGGCCAACAACAACAAGTATACCACATGTTCCCGACATAGATGCCAGCGCAGCTCCTCCTGCTGACGCGGCAGTTTCAACACCCGGGCCATCTGGTGCTAGGCGTCCTCTGTTCACCTCAACACCTAAAGCCCACTCATCAACCACAAATTCTGAAATGGACATTGAGGACATAGAACCACTTGATGTTTCTGATTTCATAGAAGATTCTACTACAAGTTTGGTGGTTCCTGTAGAAGACAATATTCTTCCAGTGAATCCAAAAAATACAAGAATTATAGATTCAGAACAACGTCTCAACTACAAGTTGACGCATGAACTCGTGCACTTGGCTAAAAAAAAAAGATGCCGTGTTTGTTACAAGTCTGGCAAAAGGAGGGACGTGATATATGGATGTAAAACTTGTGATGTGGCACTGTGCGCTGCGCCTTGCTACACAAGGTACCACCGAAGAAAGATATTTTGGGTGGAGAAAAAATAACCACCGGCAACAGCTTCACTCCACCTAAGAAACATCAGATGAGCAACTTCAGGATCAGAAGCCTGAAGATGGTGGAGTGAAGAAAAAATGCTCAACTGTTGATCTTCAATCAACATAGACAGGGTAAGTACACCTATTTGGAATTTTTTATCATCTATAAGAAGTTGTATTATATACGTTTTGTAGAGAATTTATTTGCGAATTTTTTGGTACCAGAATGAATATTATATCACATAAACTTCTATGAGTAAAAAAAAAAAACACAAAGTATGTTTGGGGGTGTGGAGGGTGTGGCTCTGGGTGTGGCGGTCGTGTGGCAGTGGGTTCCCTTTAGCCGTTGATATATCCAACACGTGGGAAATATTTGTATGTGTTATGTATATGTCTGTGTAGGGAATTTTACTGCGATCACTGTCATACAAATTATAAAATGTTTCAACAAGTATAAACATGAGAAACATCAAACGAACGAAAACAATGCGTTCGTTTCTGCCGTGAAAGCATACTGAGCGACGTGGTTCTATATTTGGCGCTTCTCTTACACATGCTTTGTACAAATGTTATACATTTCATCTTATAGAAAATTTTATTGCGAACACATTGGTATAAAAAAGAAATACGTACATAGAAAAGTAGGGTCAGACAACGTATAAATGTATAAACTTTCCAAGCATGATTTCCCCCCTGTGTTTTCGCCAGTGCGCTCGCGGCTAACTACTCTCCACTTCCCACACTCTTGCGGGTGGGCAATTACCTATATTAAACATTCATATGCATATGTCCGTGTAGAGAATTTTATTGCGATTCCAATGATACCAAAATTAGCGATGTAGGACAACTGTAGGCTTCGCAACCATTAAGAGAGTGGAAACATTTTGTTGCTGTTTGGCGCTCTCGGCGAGTGATCTGCATAGTTTTTTATTTGGTGTTGATACTCCTTATGCTTGGGCGGCATTTTATAGGTATGCTCTTATAGACAATTTCATTGCGAACACAGTGATACCAAATTTAAATACGTGCGCCTTCAATTATTGTCAGGACAGTCAAAAGAGTGTACACTTTTTCGGTCTTACGCGTAGGGGCGCGAAGTGCCGAAAGCATCTAGGGTATTGATTTTTTTTGAGCGCCGAGAGCGCGAAATTGTTAACCAGATTCTGGTTCTGGTTGCCAGTAGTACTACATAAATTTTGTAAACTATAGAGGAAACTCAACTGCCACTCAAGAAAATGGTATTGCAGCTAAAGGGTTAATAAAAACTTGATTTAATATATCAATATGGTCTCCTACCACACTTGATGCTGATAAAATGATTTTGTTAACGGTATTATGATGTTAAAATTTTAATTTTTGTTACAGAGAGTGTTGAATACTGAGAACTGGGTACTAGACCTGGATGAGGCAAATGAGAATGATGACCCAGACTTCTATCTACTCTACACAGCAAAGGAGGCCTATGGGTTAGACCACACTATTTTCAGTTCTTGTCTCTTAACTGCACTTTTAAGTGTTAAAGTATAGTAATTCAGTATATTGATTGAATGTGTAATGTGGTTATCGTATGTTGACTTTAATTACTATTGTCTGATTTTTGTAGCAATGATGCTAATATGGATATAATAGCTCTATATGGACGCAGGGAAGTTTACCTTGACCCACAGAAAAATTCTGCTATTGTTTTATAATAATATTAATAATTCATTTTGTTGGGGGACAGTCAGCCAGTATATACATACAGTATATGTTAGGCTTATATTGAGGTCCCCACTAAGGTCGAATTACTGACCCTCCCCAGGATACAATCCCATAACATGCTGACTAACTCCTGGGTACCTATGAACTGCTAGGTGGACAGGAGCATGAGGTGATAGGAAACACTTTTTAGTTTTATGATTGCTTACTTTGCTAATGTCATTGTTGTTGCAAATATTACTATGCTAATGCAGTAATCATGGTATAAAATTCATTATAATTATACGATATGTATGCTGATTACAATTTTCATATGGTTTTCGTAGCTATATGATTATAATTAAGAATACTGTGAGAATAAAGAATCTGCAGAAGGCCTGTTGGATCACATGAGGCAGCTATTTACACATGGGCTGTAGAAGAACTAGTTGGCAAAAGAGAGGGCCTTATAATAATCAAGAAAGAGAGGTTATAGTAAAAGCAGATAAAGATAAATCATATTTGTTGATACTTTGTGACTTGAGTTTGAAATAAATAGACTTGGTAGTATATGAAGCAAGGACACAGGACATCCGGACCGGCCAATTTGTAAACCTTGGAATCTTTCATGTGTCAAGACGTTAAAGAGGCCATGAGAATGAGAGAAGAGAATGTTCCAGCATTGCTGGATTTTGTATTTACTAGAAAAGAAGAAGTTATTTGATATTCAGTATTCAGCTAGTTGTGTTTGCGGGGGTTGAGCTTTGCTCTTTCGGCCCGCCTCTCAACTGTCAATCAACTGTTTACTAACTACTTTTTTTCTGGGGGGAGCCCCTACGGCTCCCTGGAGCTTATCGGGCTAATGTGTGTTATGTTAGACCGGGACATTAGCTATGGAGTTCAGACCTACCAGGGACCAGCGCCAGAACCTGGCCCCTTCAGAGAGGTTTCAGGGAGCAATGGCCCTGGAAAACCCCATATGTTTGGGGGTTTTCCTTATCTGCCATCGACCGGGGTTAGGCACCCAGAAAGGTAGGCGAAACAAAACAAACCCCACATGGTAAAAAACTACAACAAAAACCGAACAGAGAGGTAGAAAACTCCCTACAATCCCAAGGAAAACAATCAAACAATCAATTTACTGCCGCGCCGGTCGTCCGCGCAGCCCTCCCCTCCCCGGGAGGGGGAGGGGGAGGGGGGGGCCCCGGACCTCACCGCGCCGGCTGCCGTCAGTTCGCAAGCTAGTGTCAACCGGGATAGACGCTTCTCTGGCCTCAAATTCCTTGGCGGTGTTTGCCTCGTGTGGCGTTCTCTGCTGTTGTTGTGGTGTGCGGTGGCCAGGAGTACTTCATCAGTGCCGGGGCTGCATGCGTCTAGGGCTTCCTTCCCTAGGCGCCCTGTGAGTACTGCCCTTGCGTGTCAGGGTTATCTTCTCTGGGGTGTTCGGGAACCGCTCCCATAGAGGTTTTTGCTGCTCGGCATTTGCCTCGCCCTTGGGGCCAGCTGGGGCTTGGGGCCCTTGTTTGGCCTTGGGTAGGGAGTGGTTTTGTGCTGGTTAGGGCGTCAAGGTGTTGCGCGGCCTGCCACCTAAGCGGCGACCGGTTCCTGTTGCTCTGGGGACGGTGTACTTTTGCGGGGTTTTTCTTTTGTTTTGTTTTTGGTTGCCTGGTGGAGGTGCTGCCTCGTGGGCCCATAGTTCCCCTGGTATTGTTTTGGTGGTCCTCTGCTAGGCCCCCGTGCTTGTACACGTCCCAGGGGTTTTCAGTATTATCATTTACCCGTGTTTTGTTTGGGTTTCTTAACCAGTTAGCAACACCTTGCCCGGGCTTCCCGTAGTTGCTACCCTACGGGCCCTGGAAACCCCTGTCGGGGCTCGGGGACCCATGGATGCGTCTCCCGAGTTCCAGCCTGCCTTGTGCGGGTTTGAAGGTTGCAGTGTGCCCTTGTCTCAGGGTGACAGTCACCTGTTTTGCCTCCGTCATGCTGCCTGTTGGGTCAATGACACCTTTGACCCGGAGTCTTGCGAGTCCTGTTCTCTGCTTGTGCTCAGGTTTTACTCTGAGGATGTTCCTATTAGAGTACAGGCAGCATCAGCGTTGCATGTTAGATTTAGGTTATTGCAACGCGCTAGGTCGGTTTCCCGCCTGGATGCCCCGAGGCTGCCCCGTTTTGGCTTTAGGGACCCTGACCTGGGGGCGTTGATTGCTATGGCTTTGACTCCTACGCCCTCTGGTCCTTCCCCTGTGGTTCTTCCTGCACCACCCCCCTGTGTCCGGCTCCGAAACGTATGCGGTTTTCGGCCTTGGCACAGGATTTAGTTGGTGGAGAGACTCGGGCTGCTTCGGGGGCTGCCCCATCCGGGTCGGGGACGGAGGCATTTGAGCCGGTTCCTCCTGCCGAGGCTTCTGGGTCCCACCAGCAGGCCCCCTTGTCTGCCTTTCCCTTGGACTCTACCTTCAGGGGTAGAGGGTTTGGAGGACGGCTCTGCCCCGGGTCCCGACGTAAGGGATCCTGGGGCTGGGGAGGAGTCGGCCTGGGGGCCTTGGGCCCCCTGTGACCCCGCTTGGGTGCTTTTGCCTTCCCCACGGGGTTTATTGTTGCAGGGGGAGGGGTTTTCTTATCCTCCCTCCCTGTATGAGTATGATTTGGGTTCGGCTCCTCCCCGGGTTCGGTTCCGGGCGCCTTTGGGTACCTCGGCTCCGTCTTTATAGGGGTTTGCTACTTCCCGTCTCTCCGCGAAGGTGGCTCGGGAAGCTCTTGCTGCATACCTCTTGCGAGACCCGGGTTATGCCTCCCCAATGGATCCGTCCTCGTTTGAGTTCGGTTCTTCTTCCCGTTTTTGGGTGCGTTTGGAGGTTCCGGGGTCTTCCTGGCTAGCAGACTGCCCTTTCTTTTCGTTGGGGGCGTGGCATGGGTTCTGTCGGACTCGCACGCTTGATTGGCGTGAGACTGCTACTTTTATGCAGGTTTACCTGGGGGGCGAGTTTGAGCACCTTAATGCGTGCTTATTCGCTCCTGTGCTTTCTCGGGATGTTGGCCTTTTCCAGCTTCACGTGCAGGTTCCTCAGCTTTCGGCTTCATTGGTTGCGGAGGAGTTGCGCTCCCGTGGGCATTTGGCTTCGGTCTTGCGTTTCTTTTCCCTTCTCGAGCTCTCTTCTGCTTGGCTCGAGGAGGATGTGGGAGCGTTGAGTGAAGGGCCTTCGTCCGGGGCGCTTTCTTCGGCAGCTAGGGCGTCGGCTGCACTGTTGAAGCTCTTTGCGCCCATCCTGAAGGAAGCGGTGTCTCTGTTTTTTGCTTCTCGCCTCGCGTGCCGTCAGGCTGTGCTCGCCCTCTCTTTGGATTCCGCTTGGGCCCTGGCTCTTAGGTTTTCGTCTCCTTTTTGTCCGTTGCTGCTTGCAGAGTCTGCAGTGTCCCAGTTTCTGCATGCGGCTTCGGCTAGTTGTCGTCCTATGGCGGACTTGTTGATTCTCCGGAGCAGTCGTTCTCGGCAGTTTCGGAGGGGTCGTGCCAGGGTTTCGGTTTCCGCTGGTCGAGGTGGGCCTTTGGTGCCAGTTTCTGAGCCGTTGTTCCCTTTGGGGCCAGCGTCGTCTGGGCGGCGCAGTGTTCGCCCTGTTCGACGGTTGGGTTCTCGTACGGGGCGTCGGCCCTTTCGCAGTTTGCCCCGTTGACGGGGCGATGGGAGGGAGGCTCGCTCTGTTTGCCCACGCTTGGTCCCACGATTTGTGGGCCTTTTCGGTCGTGTCATCCGGCCTGCGGTGGCATTGGGCGACTCGTCCTCCTTTGGGGGGTTCGGGGCGAACAGGGCAGGTCTCTTCTCCTGCGCTTTGTCAAGTCATCTTGGAGTGGGTGCGCTTGGGCGTGGTCGAACCGACTACGTCCCTCAGGTGGGTTTCCCGCCTGTTTCCAGTGCCGAAACGGGACTGTGCGGATCTGAGGTTCATTCTGGACTTGTCCCGTCTGAACCCCTGGATTCCTTGCCCCTCCTTTCGGATGACTACTCTGTCTCAGGTCCGGCTTCTGTTGGAGCCGGGTGCCTGGATGGTGTCCCTGGACCTCAAGGACGCGTATTGGCACGTTCCTATTCATCCGGGGTTCAGGGACTGGTTAGGCTTCGTGGTAGGGCGTCACGCTTACCGTTTTCGATGCCTACCTTTTGGCCTGAATCTGGCACCTCGCGTTTTCACGCGTCTGACCCGAGTTGTGGTGACCCGTCTGCGTCTTCTAGGGATTCGGGTTTTGGCCTACCTCGACGACTGGCTGGTGTGGGCTCCCAGTCGGTCAGCTTGTCTGCTCGCCAGGGATTTGGTTCTTTCCCAGCTCGCCAGGTTCGGGTTCCTGGTGAACTGGAGGAAGTCCCATCTGGTTCCGTCCCAGGTTCGGACCAGGCTGGGTCTTGTTTGGGATTCTCGGACCGCTTCCTTGTCTCTCTCTCCGGTGGCGTTGCGGCGGCTGCGGGACCGCCGTTTGCTGTTTCTGAGGGGGTCCCGGGTCACTCGGCGGTTGCTCGAGCGGTTGTGCGGGAGTCTGAACTTCGCCATGCTAGTCTACCCGCCGGGTCGGGTTTGGCTTCGGCGTCTGTTTTGGTTCCTTCGGGGACGTCCTTTCCGCCTCTCTCGCGATCGTTGGGTTCGCCCTCCGGGGGTCTTATGTCGGTTGCTGCGTCACCGTCTTCCTCTTCGGATTTTTCGGGGTTCGGTGCCTTGGCGCCTTCCCGAGCCCTCGCTCGATGTGTTCACGGACACGTCGTCTCTCGGCTGGGGCTTTGTGACCAGTGCTCACCAGGCAGGCCAGGGACGGTGGGGTCCGTCCTTCCATCGGGCTCACAGCACGCTTCAGGAGTTCGCGGCTGTCTGGTTCGCGCTTCGGAGGATTCGGGTCGCTCGGGGATCGACCATTCGCCTCCATTCGGACTGTTCTCCGGTGGTTCATTGCCTGAACCGCGGGGGTTCTCTTCAGTCCTTGGCTCTTTGGGGTTGGTCCCTTCGAGTGGTTCGTCTGCTGGATTCTCGGGGTTTGGCTCTCCGTGCGGTTCACGTCCGGGGAGTGTCAAACGTTCTGGCGGACGGTCTGTCTCGCTTCCTTCCCCTGTCCACGGAATGGACGGTCGACGACGACTCGTTTCGTTGGATCTGCCAGACGTACGGTCTCCCAGATGTGGACCTCTTCGCGTCGGCGTGGTCCCGGTGTCTCCCTCTATATGTGACGCCCTTCCCCGACTGCAAGGCGTTCGCGGTGGATGCTTTTCGGCAGGACTGGTCGAGGTGGGGTTACCTGTA
This sequence comes from Procambarus clarkii, assembly GCF_040958095.1. NCBI lineage: Eukaryota > Metazoa > Arthropoda > Malacostraca > Decapoda > Cambaridae > Procambarus > Procambarus clarkii. The sequence goes on from NC_091201.1 coordinate 19,597,590, forward strand.
CCTTTTTCCTCCGGTCCAGCTGTTGCTTCGGGTTCTGGTTCGGTTAGAGACATTCCCGGGGAGAGTAGTCCTCGTGGCCCCTTGGTGGCCGGCCCAGCCTTGGTTTCCGGTGCTTTTGGCTCGGTGCCCGAACCCGGGACGTTTCCCGCGGCTCCGCCTATTTCAGCAGGTCGGCCCGATCCGGTACGGGGCTGGTTCGACCTTCTCCTCTGCTCTTCGCGTCTGGTCTTTTTGACGCGGGTGTATCACCATTTCTATGGTGATCAGGTGGCTTCTTTGATGGTGTCCCACCTGAGAGCTTCGTCTAGGTGACAGTATGAAGTTTCCTGGCGTTCCTTTCGCCATTTTCTGGCTCTTCGTAGGTTGTCTTTTCTTTCGGATCGGGTTGTTTTGTCCTTCCTTACTTGGCTTTTTCAGGACCGTCATTTGATGCCTAATACTGTCGCCTCGTATCGTGCGGCGCTGGCGGAGCCGCTCCAGCTCGCTTTCGGGGTGGACGTCACATCTGCCCCGTTTCGTAAGCTTTCCCGTGCTATGTTTCACCTCCGGCCTGCTCATGCGCCGCCTGAGCCGTCCTGGTCCTTGGACAGGGTGCTCTCCTATCTTTCCTCTCCTCGGTTTGTGGTGGCCCCTTCGGTTCCTGATTGTTTTTCCAAGGCTTTGTTTTTGTTGGCATTGGCCTCTGGGGGCCGGGTAGGGGAGCTTCATGCTCTCCTCCGGCGCAGGGGTTTCTGCTCTTTTGGTCCTGGGGGTAGGTTTGTCCGTTTGCAGCCTTCTCCGTCCTTTCTGGCGAAGAACGAGACGGCTGCTTTCCGGAGGGGTCTGTGGGTCATTGATGCTTGGTTGGTTCAGCCGGGGGTGCATCATGTGTTGTGTCCTGTTGCTGCACTTCGCCGTTACCTGCGCGCTTCGGCCGGAGTGGCTGGGGATGCGCTTTGGGTTGATCCGGTTTCCCTCGTCCCCTGTTCCAAGGCTCGGGTCTCCCAGGTTGTCCGCAGGGTTATTAAATCTAGCCAGCCTGCGGTCAATCCTCGCGCCCATGACGTTAGGAAGTTTGCGGCTTTGGCTGCCGTGTTTGGTAATATGTCTTGGGCTCATATTCGGGCGCGTGGATTTTGGAAGTCGAACAGGGTCCTGGCCGCCCGTTATTTGGTGAATGTCCCTGCTCCTCGTCGTTCTTGTGTTGCTTTGGGTCGCAGGTTGCAGCCAGTTGTCTCGACTTCGAGTTGAGGAGTTTGTGGCCACCGCCTCCCGGGTAAGTCCCATTTTTCCTTCTCTTTGGGTATGTAGCTCCAGGGAGCCGTAGGGGCTCCCCCCAGAAAACCAGCGTTGAATGTAATGAAACGCCATTTTCTGGGTGAGCCCCGGAGGCTCCCTGGATACCCTCCCTCCCATCCGGTCGGCGGGATTTTTCGCGTTGGTTGAAGCCTAGTTTCCGAACTGACGGCAGCCGGCGCGGTGAGGTCCGGGGCCCCCCCTCCCCCTCCCGGGGAGGGGAGGGCTGCGCGGACGACCGGCGCGGCAGTAAATTGATTGTTTGATTGTTTTCCTTGGGATTGTAGGGAGTTTTCTACCTCTCTGTTCGGTTTTTGTTGTAGTTTTTTACCATGTGGGGTTTGTTTTGTTTCGCCTACCTTTCTGGGTGCCTAACCCCGGTCGATGGCAGATAAGGAAAACCCCCAAACATATGGGGTTTTCCAGGGCCATTGCTCCCTGAAACCTCTCTGAAGGGGCCAGGTTCTGGCGCTGGTCCCTGGTAGGTCTGAACTCCATAGCTAATGTCCCGGTCTAACATAACACACATTAGCCCGATAAGCTCCAGGGAGCCTCCGGGGCTCACCCAGAAAATGGCGTTTCATTACATTCAACGCTGGTTTTTTCCCACACCACACACACACACACCCCAGGAAGCAGCCCGTGACAGCTGACTAACTCCCAGGTACCTATTTACTGATAGGTAACAGGGGCATTCAGGGTGAAAGAAACTTTGCAAATTTGTTTCTGCCTCATGCGGGAATCGAACCCGCACCACAGAGAATTACGAGTCCTGTGCACTATCCACCGGGCTACGAGACCCCTACCAGTACCTTTCTCAATTTGGCAAGAGCGACCATGTCTTTTTAAAATAAAATATGCCGTGCATTATTGAAGAGATTGGAAAGAGGGAAAATAGTGGAAAAACTTTATTTCATGAGAGGATGCTATTGCAGACTTAGCAAGTTCTTTAATGAAGTTGATTGAGAAGATTTGTTGTTAGACAAGGAAATAATATGTATACCAAATTTTGTGAGCTATGATGATGATGCAACAAAATTTATACAAGACAGAAACACTGTCAAAAGTCAGAAAGACAGAAATTAGGCGAGCTAACCAGACAAGTCAGGGGATTCAGGTGGGCCACACTGACCTTCACATTTTACCTCTATCCCCTCAACCCAAAAAGTGTGTTGCCACCCCACTGGATTGTAGGTGCTGGGTTTGGCTCAACAACCAGATGAAGAAACAATGGGAAATATATGGGTTTCCATGCACAGCAAGAACATGGGTGGTAAAGTCACATAGGTGAATTTTGCTTATGTACCATCACAGCAGGTATGAAATGGAAGCAGAAGTTATCAACACCTATCAAGCACCCCTTGAGGGGTAGGGTGAACCAAAGATGAAGCTGGATATGGGGCCCAATGTAGCTAGCATTAAGGACCCCAATCTTTCATCACAGTCCATCTTGGAGGCCTTTTTGCCTGCCCCAAGAGCCTGAAACATTGATTCGTTTCCCATGTGCATTCTATTTATTAAAATTTAGGCACTGGAGTCAAGGGATACCAACAACCAGGGCCCAGAGGGAGGCTGAGCATTGATTAGTGCAGGAAAGGGTGTGTTGTCCCAAGTGGTGCACTCCCTTTTCAACATGGAATTCCTGCCACATCAAACATTTTCCATTGCTGGTGCAAAGACCTCTTTCTCCCTCGCACCCCAGCCCAGACATCCAAACCTACCTCCAAGTGGTTTCCCTCCTGGGTTACCCCTTCGGCATGTGATCCAATGACCTGAACAGTTACCCTACATGGTTTCTTCATATATACAATGCCCAGAGGGAGGGGGGGAGAAGAAGCAACTTCCACTGGTCTCAGGGCATCATATGTGAGCCCCCTCACCATGACAAGATGAAACCCTCAAGGGGAGGACACAGGTGTTGTATAGTGTTGATGTTTACTTATGATAAGTTGGTTGGTACTATATGTAATCCCAGATAAACAAAATTTTATGCTGGGATGCATTATTGACTATTTGAGTACAGTCAGAGCAGTCTCTTGTCACCTGCTGTCACTTTCATTCCTTTCCATTTGTTAGGTTGAAGGTATAAATATGGAAGTACACACTGCATAACTTACTTGCTTTCTTATGTATGTACAGAATGACAGACTTGTTCCCAGCATCATGGGACAACTTAGTGGACCAGATGAAGGAGCCCAACAGTACTGTTTTCAATGATTTCTTTAAGTAAGTTCTCTCCTGTCTTAAACCTGTTGGGAGTGTGTTATAGTTTAAAAATAATCAGTGTTGTCTTTTGCCTATGTTAAGACAATTATGTCACAAACATAATTACTACAGTATATAAAAAAAAATCCTAAATATTGTAACATATGTCCATAATGCACATACAGTATTCATCATTGAGATACAGAACCATTTATACAAGTACATAGAATTTTTATTGAATGTACAGTGCAAAGTGGCATAGAACATGGTGTACATAATGTTGAATGTAAATCAGATGGCATGACAGGAGGGTGAGGTGCCAGATAGTTGGACTAAGGTCATTGTGGTCCCTGTTGATAAAGGATAAGAGTAGCAGAGAAGAATGTTAGGACTAGAGTGGGGAATAGTTTACTTAGTTTTCCAGGAAGCTGTATGCATGGTTGTAATTTTTTCTTGAGAGAGAGCGCACAGGAGAGCGAGCAAGCAAGCATGTTGTAGGATAGGAGAGGAATGTGGTGATGTTAGGATGGGAAGATAATGTACTGATCAGATTTTTATTGTGAAAATGATTGTTGAAAAATTTCTAGTAGAGGTGAGAAAATTGTATGCTACTTTTGCTACTTTCATGGATTTAGAAAAATCCAGCATTGAATGTATTGAAACGCCACTTTCTGGGTGAGACCCTGAGGCTTCCCGGAGCTATACCAGGCTGATATGCTAACGTCAGACTTTGACATCAGTCATGTGTATGGAATTCTCGGGCCTCCCAGGGACCACGGCCAGAACCTGGCCCCCTCAGAGAGGCAAGGGAAACAATGGCCTATAGAAACCCCCGTGTGGTTGGAAACATTCTATGTCTGCCATCGACCGAGTCAAGCATCCAGAAAGGTAAGCATTCCAAAACAAACCCCTATTCTGGTTAAAATTGCTACCAAAAGCCGAACTAGTGGATAGAATTCCCCAACAGAAAACAAGCAAACTAGTATGACGTCACACGTCACTGCGCCGCTGTCTGCGCAGCTCCCCCCCTCCTCTGGAGGGGGAAGGGGGAGCCCCAGACCTCTCATGCCGGCTATCCACCCATCAGTTTTGAGGCTGGATGTCAAAACGTGTGAAAAACCGCTGACCGGAGGGAGGGAGGGAGGGTTGCCGGAGAGTCTCCGGGTCTCACCCAGAAAATAGGGTTTCATTACATTCAATGCTGGATTCCTGGAGGGAGCCCCGTCGGCTCCTTGGAGCTAACTACCCACAGAGGAAGGTCAAAGGGACGGAACCGGGAGGCGGTCACCACGCACCCCTCAATGGAAGTGAGACAACCGGCTGCAAACACCAACCCAAGGCGACACAGCCCCGAAAGAGCCCGGGAACAACACGAGACAATGAGCAGCTAGGCCCCTGTACGAACGCCAAAAGATCCATGCCCGAATGACAGCAAGGACACACCGCCCAGACGGCAGCAAGAGCCGCGAAGCCACGAACGCCATGGGCATGGGGAAAGAACACAGGCAGGCCAGCTGCAATAACATGGCAGACAACCCGGGACACCTTCACCCATAAACAGGGAAGAACGAAACCGGATCAACTCGAAGCGTGCCCCGGACATAGAGGCCGTGGCACGCAAATAACAGAGGAGGGCCGCCACTGAACACAAAACACGACGCACCCCCAGCTCAACCAACCAAGCACCAACAAACCAAGGACCTCTCCGGAACACAGCAGCCCCATCCCGTGCCAGAAAAGATGGAGACGGCCGCCACCGAAGAACCAAAACGCCAAGACCAAAGGGGCAGAAACCCCTGCGGAGGAGAGCAAGAAGCCCAGCAACCCGACCCCCAGAGGCAAATGCCAACAGGAAAATGAGCCGTCGAGAAACAAACCTGAACCAAAGGGGCGCCACCAACCGAGGAGAAGACAGAGCACACTGACCAGAGACCAGGACGGTGCAAGCAACACATGAACAGGCCGGAAGTGAAACAACACACGAGACAGCTTACTAACGGTGCAGAAGCAACACCAAGACCGAAAGCAAGCTGAAGCGACTCCATCAGTGCTGCACGAAACGAGGCGACAGTATGTGGGAAGACGACGGCCCCCAATCCCCACCAGAAAAACCAAGCCGACGCTAACAACCACAGCCACCTAAGAAGGGACAGGAGGAAAAGGAAGGACCACCAAAATACCCCATACTGACGCCAAGAAGAAGCATGCAGGTGGGACACAAACAACGAAGCCACCAGACCACCAACCGGAGGCGAGACACATGAGGCAGAACGTTATCAGCCCCGACAAGGCCCAACCGAGCCCAGGAAGAGGCGGAGTCGCGGGAAGATCTCGGGCGCGACCACCAAAGAAGCCCAAGCCGGCAAATAAGGAGATGGAACATCTGCCGAACAGAAAGCTCCCCAATGTGAGCAAGCCCGCCAGAAGATCAGAAACGACGGGTCCGACGCGAGGCATCGCAAGACCCTGAAAAGCCAACAGGCAGGGCAAGCCAGGAAAACCAAAGAAGGTGTAAGGGTTGGCACCAGACCAGTACCCAAACCAAGGGGTACGAGCAACGAAAACAGACCAAGACACATAAGCGCATCGTATGACACAGGCTGAAGGAACGTCCAAGAAGCCAAGGAACGCACGAAGGAAAACTGCGGCAGAGTAGGAAATAAAGGGAGCGCACAAGGAAGGGAAGCGGCGGAAACCGATTCCCCCCCCCCCCCATACAGCAGCAAGTGCAGGCAAAACCCAGCAGAGGAGATGCCAGGGAGGCAACAGGGAAGAGGCAGGACAAAAAACCCAAAACTCAAACCCCAGGAAACACAACCAGGGATGGACAATCAAGCGTGGACAGAACCCCACGCACATGGAAGAGCCAAGCCAGGGGACCCGAAGACCACGAAAAACAACACAAGCAAACCCAAACATGCAACCCCAGGCACAAAACAGCAGCAAAGTGTCACACCACAACATCCTGACACAGGAACAAGGACATGCCACCGCGAAACACGTTGCCAATGCATAGGTGCAGCAGCAACATGCACCACACGCAACATGCAACATGTATGCAGCAACTTGTCTCTGCGAAGGCAGAGAATGGTGCAGGCAGACTCCAGGCCGACCCCAGACAGGGCCAACGGAGACACGACAGAGCCCAGCAGGCCCAGGAACCTGCACACCAGGCGACCGACGGTGGAGATACCTGCTCGATACCTGCTTGATGGGGTTCTGGGAGTTCATTTACTCCCCAAGCCCAGTCCGAGGCTAGGCTTGACTTGTGAGAGGTTGGTCCACCAGGCTGTTGCTTGGAGCGGCCCGGTGGCCCACATACCAACCACAGCCAGGTTGGTCCGGAACTTTTATTAGAAAACAGTCTAGTTTTCTCTTAAAGATGTCCATGGATGTACCAGCAATATTTCTTATGCTCGCAGGTAGGACGTTGAAGAACTGCAGACCTCAGGTGTTTATACAGTGTTCCTCGATTGTGCCAATGGCACCACTGCTCTCCACTGGTACTATCCTGCATGTTCTTCAATATAGAGGGGACCAAAGAGCCAGAGCTCAAACCTCACAAGCACAACCAGGCGAGCCCAGCCTGGTGAGTACATAACCAGCACCACAACCCACACACCTTTGCATCTACCACTCACAAACAGAGTGGTAGACGGTTGGAACAAGTTAGGTGAGAAGGTGGTAGAGGCCAAGACCGTCAGTAGTTTCAAAGCATTATATGACAAAAAGTGCTGGGAAGACGGGACACCACGAGCGTAGCTCTCATCCTGTAACTACACTTAGGTACAGGTAATTACACACCACACACACACACCTCATAACATGGAAGACGTGGGTCCCCTGAATGACTCTAGCATGGGTTTGACATGCATATGAGTGGGACTCTGAAGGGTTGAAAAGGGACAGTCACCTGTGTGCTGACGGTCTCATATTTGTACATAAATATACCTAAATAAATACAGGTATATAAATATCTCCGCATCCAGCGCCCGGCCGAAAGACGCCAGACCGCAGAAACTCACCTGTTGAACGGAGGCACGAATGTGACACGACCCAACAGTGCCAAGAAGATCCCGGGAGCACCACCAGGTGAAGAAGCCAGAGCCGGACACGCAGGAGAGCAGGGTAGAGGCGAAGGAGGAGGCCCACACCCATGACACAGGGAAAACCTCGGCATCCTCCCCACAGCTGTAATCCAGGACACCCCAGGAGCGACGGGGCACATACCGGAGAAGGGAGAAGAGGGAGAGGCGAAGCACCCGAGAAAAAAGGGTGCAAAACACCAGCACTGGAACACACCGCCTAGACCAAAACAAACTCCCACAGCGCATGCGCAGGACACGCTGGCCGAACCGCACAACCCACTCTGCGGGAAGGCGCCAACTAGGACTACTGCACAAGAAAAGTAGCCAAACAGAATGCAACCCTAGGGAACCACTAATTAGAAAAACAACCCATCACATGGGACAGGAGCCAAAAGAGTAAGCAGCGACAACATAACCGGCCAATGAAGTGAAGACAAGGAGCCCCATTGGGAACCCAACCGGGCTACGAGTAGCCCAAACCGGCGACCCAGACTAGGAGCCGACGGACTTTCCAATAATACGGGAAGTAGCAAAAACCTACCCGAACCCTCGAGAACACAGAAGCAAACACAAGTCCCGAAGGCACACAAAGACACAGTCGCACCCAAGACCAAAAGTCACGTAGAACCTCAATAACGGGGAAACACGACGGAGATACCCCGTCCCAAGAAAAATGGGGGAGCAACGGAGAAGAGCACCCACCTACAGGATGGAACCAACCGACTCAAAGGACAAGGAACCGAGCCCGGGGAGGGGCCGACGCCCAACAAGTCGTATGGCGAAGGGGGAGGAAAAACCCCACTCCGCGTAACCGCAAGCCCCGCCTAGAGGGCAGAAAAAACCCCGCAGGGTCCTACGTGGCCTTAAGCCCCCCAAGTCAGCCCCTCCCCAGCCCCGGGAACCCACACGACAGGCCCCGGGGCCGAGCCGTCCCCCCAAAGCCCCGGCCGCACCAGAAAACCGGAGCAGCTGCGAAAATACTAAGGAAGGGAGCCCACTGGCAGACTCATACAACACGGCTGGAGGAACAGGCTCGAATGCCCCCGTCACTACCCCGGAAGGGGAATTCCCCGAGACCGCCCGAGTCTCAAAACCATCAAACCCCGCCCCGACCCCTCACCCACAGATGGTAAGGAACCGGATGGAGGTAGGAAGGGGGGATCCAGGGGAAAGACAAGGGGGCGTGGAAGAAACCAAAGCAACGAACACCCCCCCAAGTCCCAACACCAACCAAAACGGGGCAGCCCCGGAGCTCCCAGGGAGCAAACAAATGAGAGCGTTGCCACCACCAAAGCTCAACATGCAATGCCCCTGCTGCCTGCACCTGCATAGTCAGCATACAACTGGGTAACCGAGCCACAACGAGCAACAAAACTCGCAGGACTCCAGGTCCAAGGTGTCACCGACCCCACAGGCAGCAGACGGAGACAAAACAGAGTGTCACCCTGAGACAAGGGGTGAGAGCAACCCTCAAGCTCGCTGGAAGCGAGGGGGGACTCCGGGGTCACATCCATCGAACCCGCGCGCCCCCAGGGGTTTCCCCAGGGTCCCGAGCGTTTACTAAAATAGGACTCGCGCTCAGGTAATCCCAGGCAGGGTACTGCTAACTGGCGCCCAAAGCTACCAAACAACTTTCTTAGAATTGAACCCCTGGGATGTGTACACTCACGGGGACCACCAGAATAATACTTAGAACACAAGGGATACAGGGGGCAAGAATGAAGGCAGACCCCACACCAGGCAGATAAACAAAAATAAAAAAAAAAACTGCAGGAGGACAGCATACCCAGGCAGAACAGAGCCGGCCACCATATAGGTGAAAACAAGCTGCACAGCACCCTGCGCCCCATCAGTGCAAAACTGCCCCTTACCCTAAGGCGATCAAGGGAGACAGAACACCCAAGCACACAAAGGGCGGCCGAAAACCAAGCAGTAAACGGCCTAGCAGGGGCAGAACCCAAGGAACTTGTGGAAGGTGGCCCCAAGCCCCAAGGGCAGTACTTACAAGGCACCTAGGGAAGGTAACCCTAGGCGCATGCAGCCCAAGTACTGGAGACTCGCTCCCGGCTCACGCACCACCTAGAAGACAGACACCACACTCTAGGTACAGTGCTGAAACAACTAATGGAGCCAGAGCACACAACAGGTGCCTATAGCATCAGCCGAAGAACTGATGGGTGGATTACCGGCGTGAGAGGTCTGGGGCTCCCCCTGCGCAGACAGTGATGCGGTGATGTGTGACGTCATACTAGTTTGCTTGTTTTCTGTTGGGAAGTTCTATGTACTAGTTCGGCTTTTGGTAGCAATTTTAACCAGATTAGGGGTTTGTTTTGGAATACTTATCTTTCTGGATGCTTGACCCGGTCGATGGCAGACATAAAATGTTTCCAACCACACGGGGGTTTCTATAGGCCATTGCTCCCCTTGCCTCTCTGAGGGGGTCAGGTTCTGGCTGTGGTCCCAAGAAGGCCCTAGAACTCCATACACATGACTGATGCCAAAGTCTGACATTAGCATATCAGCCTGGTATAGCTCTGAGGAGCCGATGGGGCTCCCCCCAGAAAAAGCATATGACTGAGCTGATCATGAAGCATTGTGGATGTTTGAGAGATCTATGAAATGAGAGGAAGTTTATTAACAATTAACAGTATGTGTGACAAGGGGTAAGAAAAATATAGATAATTTTAACATTGGGATGGTCAATAGACAAGGAGGTTGTGTAATGTCTTCTAAACTCTATATTAAAGATGTGAAATATGACATCCCATTACTTTCTCTTACATCAAGATTGTATATAATATCAATTCAGGAAAAAGTTATGATTTCAGTATTTGAGACAAGGTAATGGGATGCCATAGATTTTGTAGGTCCTTAAGAGATGCAAGGCATAGTAATTTGAACTGTAAGATAAAAATGTGGGAAGATATATTGAAAGTAACTTATTAGTACTGTACTTGAATGAAGTGTCAGATAATAATGGGAGCATGGAAAGTGAAATAAAGAGTGGTAGGAGAGGAGATCAGTATAGGAAGAGGAAGGAATGTTAGTGTGGCAGTTAAGGAAAGATAGATGGTATACTACTCCCAGCCCTGAAATTTACAAGTGAAACATTGATATTAAAATAAAATGCTTATAAGAGTACAGGTAGTTAATTTGTTTAAAAAACAAATGGTGTATGCTGGATGGGTAAGTTAATGAAGTACAGGAGATATATGACTGAAAGGGGTGAGGGAATCAAATGTGGTGTGGATGAAGCACAATACACTGAGGTGATATTAACATGCAAATACGATGCCTGGAAAGATTCAATGACAGGTGTACAAGAGTGAAATAAGTAAAACATTTCAGTCCAACACATCTAAAAGCAGGACATTATTAGTTTCTGGTCTGATTGTTTTAACATTGAATCAATTTTATTCTAGCTAATCATAATTTGACCTACATTAAACTACCAACTTAATTTCATCAGTTTAGCCCAGCCCATTAGGGCCAAATTTAGTAAAATACAAAAATATGTAATTGTCATCCAGCAGGAGTAACTGGGATATTTTTGCATCAGGTATTACACTAAAGATGGCAGACCCTATCGTGAGGAAGGGTGTGACAGCGATTGCAAAACATCTCTTCTCTGTCGCCTGGTTACCTCTGATACTTCAGATCCCTCGCACTGTGAAGGCCTTTAAGACTGCAAGTTCTCACTGATACACTGCAAGTGTTCTAACTTAAGAAAAGACCACAGTTCATAAGAGTTACTTATTGTAAAATTCATGAGTTATGCCAAGAATATACTGAACTGTATAAATATTATTGCAGTGTTACAATACTGTATTATAAAGTTCACATTCTGGACCTAATGCTGGCATATATACTGTATTGGAATGCACTATTTTCATGGATGTATTAATAAAGTGCCAGGATTTTTTAAATTTTTAATACCCTTAATATATCAATTGTTTAGAAAACTCTTAACACCTTTGAACATACCAAAGATATTTAACTAAACTGCTTCAGATAGGACCCTCAAGGGTGTCGCCTTGTCGGGGTGAGGGGGCTCGCATATGGCAACTTGGGGTTGGGAGGGATTGCCTCGGCCCCACCTCCTGGCATTGCATGTGAAATTCCCTCAAGAGTTTCACTTTGTTGTGATGAGAGGCTCATGTACAACTCCCTGGAGCTGCTTAGGGTTGTCTCAGCCCTTCCTTCTTTCCCCCTCCAAGTATTGTGCATGCAAAATTACACTAACATAGAGATCCTGTTAAGTCAACATACCACCCATTGAAGTAGTCGCCCTTGGGGGGTTGAGTAGGTGTTCAGACGGATGAGAGAGGGAGAGGTTTTTGCACCAGTGTGGGAGAATGATGCAGTAGGGCTCCTGTTAATAAGGAGGTGCCACTTGAGTTAACACACCCCCTTCCTGCACTGGCCAGCACTTGGCCCCACCTTGCTGCCCTGGCTAGTGGTATTCCTTGGTTTCGGGATCCCCAAAATTTTGAAAAGATATATGGAAAACGAACTGACTTCTCTAACACAGACTCATGGGGGCTAGCGACCTGCCCCCCCCCCCCCCCCCCCAAGTCGGCCAGTGATGGAAGATTAGGCTTGGTAGCCCCGACAATGTTGGACAAAGACCAGGCTTCATCATTGACTATCCAACCTGACCCGTTCCCTTCCCTTTCCTCTTCCATGGCTGGGTTGAGCCCAAAGCTCTGAGTGGAGAGTACCTCATCACCTGAGGCAGCTCCATATTTCATTGTGTCAACTGCATCTTTTACCTCCCTTCTTAATGGGGGAATTGCAATGTTATCACACATGATTTTTTCAAATACTGCTACATTCCAAGATTTGTTTAGCCTGCTATGTGGCCTAAGTATGTTTATCTTTGTTGTGATAAACATGCACAACCTAGCACATGTGTAGTTGTTGCCCCTTCTCAGGAAGTAGCCTCTTGCCTCAACCCGTCCTCCTAAAAAGAACGTCACTTTTGGCTCGTATGCGCGATATGGCTAAATTTGGACGTAATTTGAAATGAAATCGACTCACAAAAGTGACGTTCTGTTCCGTTTTCTATTTGAGTCGTCCGGCTTACGCGCAGAGGTTATAAGAGGACACTTTAAATTAACGTTTTTCATAACGTTTTGAAACTTTATGAGAATTTCCTGCCCACCTAACCTATCACAGGACCCTTAACTTACTGTTGGTGAAAAAAAAAATCCCACATTTATTTTAATTTTTTTTTCAATTTCAAATTACGTCCAAATTCGGCCATACGGGCAAACGGCCAAAAGCGACGTTGTTTTTAAGAGGACAGGTTGCTTGCCTTACCTTGCCTTTTTGCCCTTGTCCTGTATTGGTTGATCCTAGTTTGGGTCTCTAAAAAATGCCCATTTAAATGCCAGAATTGACAAATTCTCCCACAACATATTGCAAACTGATATAGGGACCTCAAAAACTGCCATGAAAATATTAAGTATATCCTTGAGGCTCAATGTTATTCTATCCTCCAGACCTGATTCATTCACTGTACCCACTCATGATCATCGTCAGTCCCTTCAAGTAGTGAAGATCACATTTAGTGAGTGAACTCTTCCTTCCTCTGTAATTATTGCCAGTGTCAGATGCTCCTTTCAGGAATACATCCCCCCCCCCCTCTCCATGCCTCTGCAACATGTGTTGGAAATTTGGACATGGTCCCTCAAGGTGCACTATCGAGATGTCCCTTTGCATCTATTTAGTGACTGGTCACTTTAACGTAAATTACTCTTCTTGCAAAGTCACTGCATCAACTGTAGTGAGGCCCACCCTGCCTTTCCCTGCACATGCATGTACTATAAATTCAAACACTATCCTCAAGTTGAAACATTTCAATCATGTATCTTTTCCCAAGGCAAGGCAAGGTCCACCAAATTAACTCTTCCTCTGACATAAGTTACGCTCATGCATTGCATCACACTACTCTTTCCTCTTCTGATCCTCTATGGTTTGAGACCGAGTGTGTTCCTCATGGATCACCATCCAACATTTCCACCCTTCCTATCCCCTTTTACGTCACCTGTCGCTGGGTTCCCATACCCAAGACTTTCCAATCTATTTGACCCAACAAATTTTTTAGGCTATTAAAATCAGCTTTTCGAAAATCTGGCACTTTAACAGAATTTTCTCCTACAGGTCTATTCCATTCTATGCTAAATCTGATTACTTTGTGATCAATATAAGCCCCCACAATGGGGGCTTATGTGGTTTCTGGTCTGGCTGAGGCCGCTGCAGCTTCCATTGTATGTATAACCTCTTCTTTGGTTGCTATGAGCTCAACATTACATCATAAGGTGTGTGTGTGTTTTCGTTTTGGTAGGGACGCGAGTCTTATTTTCCTCGGCGTCACCCCTTTTATGCAAGGCATAGTAATTTGAACTGTAAGATAAAAATGTGGGAAGATATATTGAAAGTAACTTATTAGTACTGTACTTGAATGAAGTGTCAGATAATAATGGGAGCATGGAAAGTGAAATAAAGAGTGGTAGGAGAGGAGATCAGTATAGGAAGAGGAAGGAATGTTAGTGTGGCAGTTAAGGAAAGATAGATGGTATACTACTCCCAGCCCTGAAATTTACAAGTGAAACATTGATATTAAAATAAAATGCTTATAAGAGTACAGGTAGTTAATTTGTTTAAAAAACAAATGGTGTATGCTGGATGGGTAAGTTAATGAAGTACAGGAGATATATGACTGAAAGGGGTGAGGGAATCAAATGTGGTGTGGATGAAGCACAATACACTGAGGTGATATTAACATGCAAATACGATGCCTGGAAAGATTCAATGACAGGTGTACAAGAGTGAAATAAGTAAAACATTTCAGTCCAACACATCTAAGAGCAGGACATTATTAGTTTCTGGTCTGATTGTTTTAACATTGAATCAATTTTATTCTAGCTAATCATAATTTGACCTACATTAAACTACCAACTTAATTTCATCAGTTTAGCCCAGCCCATTAGGGCCAAATTTAGTAAAATACAAAAATATGTAATTGTCATCCAGCAGGAGTAACTGGGATATTTTTGCATCAGGTATTACACTAAAGATGGCAGACCCTATCGTGAGGAAGGGTGTGACAGCGATTGCAAAACATCTCTTCTCTGTCGCCTGGTTACCTCTGATACTTCAGATCCCTCGCACTGTGAAGGCCTTTAAGACTGCAAGTTCTCACTGATACACTGCAAGTGTTCTAACTTAAGAAAAGACCACAGTTCATAAGAGTTACTTATTGTAAAATTCATGAGTTATGCCAAGAATATACTGAACTGTATAAATATTATTGCAGTGTTACAATACTGTATTATAAAGTTCACATTCTGGACCTAATGCTGGCATATATACTGTATTGGAATGCACTATTTTCATGGATGTATTAATAAAGTGCCAGGATTTTTTAAATTTTTAATACCCTTAATATATCAATTGTTTAGAAAACTCTTAACACCTTTGAACATACCAAAGATATTTAACTAAACTGCTTCAGATAGGACCCTCAAGGGTGTCGCCTTGTCGGGGTGAGGGGGCTCGCATATGGCAACTTGGGGTTGGGAGGGATTGCCTCGGCCCCACCTCCTGGCATTGCATGTGAAATTCCCTCAAGAGTTTCACTTTGTTGTGATGAGAGGCTCATGTACAACTCCCTGGAGCTGCTTAGGGTTGTCTCAGCCCTTCCTTCTTTCCCCCTCCAAGTATTGTGCATGCAAAATTACACTAACATAGAGATCCTGTTAAGTCAACATACCACCCATTGAAGTAGTCGCCCTTGGGGGGTTGAGTAGGTGTTCAGACGGATGAGAGAGGGAGAGGTTTTTGCACCAGTGTGGGAGAATGATGCAGTAGGGCTCCTGTTAATAAGGAGGTGCCACTTGAGTTAACACACCCCCTTCCTGCACTGGCCAGCACTTGGCCCCACCTTGCTGCCCTGGCTAGTGGTATTCCTTGGTTTCGGGATCCCCAAAATTTTGAAAAGATATATGGAAAACGAACTGACTTCTCTAACACAGACTCATGGGGGCTAGCGACCTGCCCCCCCCCAAGTCGGCCAGTGATGGAAGATTAGGCTTGGTAGCCCCGACAATGTTGGACAAAGACCAGGCTTCATCATTGACTATCCAACCTGACCCGTTCCCTTCCCTTTCCTCTTCCATGGCTGGGTTGAGCCCAAAGCTCTGAGTGGAGAGTACCTCATCACCTGAGGCAGCTCCATATTTCATTGTGTCAACTGCATCTTTTACCTCCCTTCTTAATGGGGGAATTGCAATGTTATCACACATGATTTTTTCAAATACTGCTACATTCCAAGATTTGTTTAGCCTGCTATGTGGCCTAAGTATGTTTATCTTTGTTGTGATAAACATGCACAACCTAGCACATGTGTAGTTGTTGCCCCTTCTCAGGAAGTAGCCTCTTGCCTCAACCCGTCCTCCTAAAAAGAACGTCACTTTTGGCTCGTATGCGCGATATGGCTAAATTTGGACGTAATTTGAAATGAAATCGACTCACAAAAGTGACGTTCTGTTCCGTTTTCTATTTGAGTCGTCCGGCTTACGCGCAGAGGTTATAAGAGGACACTTTAAATTAACGTTTTTCATAACGTTTTGAAACTTTATGAGAATTTCCTGCCCACCTAACCTATCACAGGACCCTTAACTTACTGTTGGTGAAAAAAAAAATCCCACATTTATTTTAATTTTTTTTTCAATTTCAAATTACGTCCAAATTCGGCCATACGGGCAAACGGCCAAAAGCGACGTTCTTTTTAAGAGGACAGGTTGCTTGCCTTACCTTGCCTTTTTGCCTTTGTCCTGTATTGGTTGATCCTAGTTTGGGTCTCTAAAAAATGCCCATTTAAATGCCAGAATTGACAAATTCTCCCACAACATATTGCAAACTGATATAGGGACCTCAAAAACTGCCATGAAAATATTAAGTATATCCTTGAGGCTCAATGTTATTCTATCCTCCAGACCTGATTCATTCACTGTACCCACTCATGATCATCGTCAGTCCCTTCAAGTAGTGAAGATCACATTTAGTGAGTGAACTCTTCCTTCCTCTGTAATTATTGCCAGTGTCAGATGCTCCTTTCAGGAATACATCCCCCCCCCCCTCTCCATGCCTCTGCAACATGTGTTGGAAATTTGGACATGGTCCCTCAAGGTGCACTATCGAGATGTCCCTTTGCATCTATTTAGTGACTGGTCACTTTAACGTAAATTACTCTTCTTGCAAAGTCACTGCATCAACTGTAGTGAGGCCCACCCTGCCTTTCCCTGCACATGCATGTACTATAAATTCAAACACTATCCTCAAGTTGAAACATTTCAATCATGTATCTTTTCCCAAGGCAAGGCAAGGTCCACCAAATTAACTCTTCCTCTGACATAAGTTACGCTCATGCATTGCATCACACTACTCTTTCCTCTTCTGATCCTCTATGGTTTGAGACCGAGTGTGTTCCTCATGGATCACCATCCAACATTTCCACCCTTCCTATCCCCTTTTACGTCACCTGTCGCTGGGTTCCCATACCCAAGACTTTCCAATCTATTTGACCCAACAAATTTTTTAGGCTATTAAAATCAGCTTTTCGAAAATCTGGCACTTTAACAGAATTTTCTCCTACAGGTCTATTCCATTCTATGCTAAATCTGATTACTTTGTGATCAATATAAGCCCCCACAATGGGGGCTTATGTGGTTTCTGGTCTGGCTGAGGCCGCTGCAGCTTCCATTGTATGTATAACCTCTTCTTTGGTTGCTATGAGCTCAACATTACATCATAAGGTGTGTGTGTGTTTTCGTTTTGGTAGGGACGCGAGTCTTATTTTCCTCGGCGTCACCCCTTTTATGCAAGGCATAGTAATTTGAACTGTAAGATAAAAATGTGGGAAGATATATTGAAAGTAACTTATTAGTACTGTACTTGAATGAAGTGTCAGATAATAATGGGAGCATGGAAAGTGAAATAAAGAGTGGTAGGAGAGGAGATCAGTATAGGAAGAGGAAGGAATGTTAGTGTGGCAGTTAAGGAAAGATAGATGGTATACTACTCCCAGCCCTGAAATTTACAAGTGAAACATTGATATTAAAATAAAATGCTTATAAGAGTACAGGTAGTTAATTTGTTTAAAAAACAAATGGTGTATGCTGGATGGGTAAGTTAATGAAGTACAGGAGATATATGACTGAAAGGGGTGAGGGAATCAAATGTGGTGTGGATGAAGCACAATACACTGAGGTGATATTAACATGCAAATACGATGCCTGGAAAGATTCAATGACAGGTGTACAAGAGTGAAATAAGTAAAACATTTCAGTCCAACACATCTAAAAGCAGGACATTATTAGTTTCTGGTCTGATTGTTTTAACATTGAATCAATTTTATTCTAGCTAATCATAATTTGACCTACATTAAACTACCAACTTAATTTCATCAGTTTAGCCCAGCCCATTAGGGCCAAATTTAGTAAAATACAAAAATATGTAATTGTCATCCAGCAGGAGTAACTGGGATATTTTTGCATCAGGTATTACACTAAAGATGGCAGACCCTATCGTGAGGAAGGGTGTGACAGCGATTGCAAAACATCTCTTCTCTGTCGCCTGGTTACCTCTGATACTTCAGATCCCTCGCACTGTGAAGGCCTTTAAGACTGCAAGTTCTCACTGATACACTGCAAGTGTTCTAACTTAAGAAAAGACCACAGTTCATAAGAGTTACTTATTGTAAAATTCATGAGTTATGCCAAGAATATACTGAACTGTATAAATATTATTGCAGTGTTACAATACTGTATTATAAAGTTCACATTCTGGACCTAATGCTGGCATATATACTGTATTGGAATGCACTATTTTCATGGATGTATTAATAAAGTGCCAGGATTTTTTAAATTTTTAATACCCTTAATATATCAATTGTTTAGAAAACTCTTAACACCTTTGAACATACCAAAGATATTTAACTAAACTGCTTCAGATAGGACCCTCAAGGGTGTCGCCTTGTCGGGGTGAGGGGGCTCGCATATGGCAACTTGGGGTTGGGAGGGATTGCCTCGGCCCCACCTCCTGGCATTGCATGTGAAATTCCCTCAAGAGTTTCACTTTGTTGTGATGAGAGGCTCATGTACAACTCCCTGGAGCTGCTTAGGGTTGTCTCAGCCCTTCCTTCTTTCCCCCTCCAAGTATTGTGCATGCAAAATTACACTAACATAGAGATCCTGTTAAGTCAACATACCACCCATTGAAGTAGTCGCCCTTGGGGGGTTGAGTAGGTGTTCAGACGGATGAGAGAGGGAGAGGTTTTTGCACCAGTGTGGGAGAATGATGCAGTAGGGCTCCTGTTAATAAGGAGGTGCCACTTGAGTTAACACACCCCCTTCCTGCACTGGCCAGCACTTGGCCCCACCTTGCTGCCCTGGCTAGTGGTATTCCTTGGTTTCGGGATCCCCAAAATTTTGAAAAGATATATGGAAAACGAACTGACTTCTCTAACACAGACTCATGGGGGCTAGCGACCTGCCCCCCCCCCCCCAAGTCGGCCAGTGATGGAAGATTAGGCTTGGTAGCCCCGACAATGTTGGACAAAGACCAGGCTTCATCATTGACTATCCAACCTGACCCGTTCCCTTCCCTTTCCTCTTCCATGGCTGGGTTGAGCCCAAAGCTCTGAGTGGAGAGTACCTCATCACCTGAGGCAGCTCCATATTTCATTGTGTCAACTGCATCTTTTACCTCCCTTCTTAATGGGGGAATTGCAATGTTATCACACATGATTTTTTCAAATACTGCTACATTCCAAGATTTGTTTAGCCTGCTATGTGGCCTAAGTATGTTTATCTTTGTTGTGATAAACATGCACAACCTAGCACATGTGTAGTTGTTGCCCCTTCTCAGGAAGTAGCCTCTTGCCTCAACCCGTCCTCCTAAAAAGAACGTCACTTTTGGCTCGTATGCGCGATATGGCTAAATTTGGACGTAATTTGAAATGAAATCGACTCACAAAAGTGACGTTCTGTTCCGTTTTCTATTTGAGTCGTCCGGCTTACGCGCAGAGGTTATAAGAGGACACTTTAAATTAACGTTTTTCATAACGTTTTGAAACTTTATGAGAATTTCCTGCCCACCTAACCTATCACAGGACCCTTAACTTACTGTTGGTGAAAAAAAAAATCCCACATTTATTTTAATTTTTTTTTCAATTTCAAATTACGTCCAAATTCGGCCATACGGGCAAACGGCCAAAAGCGACGTTCTTTTTAAGAGGACAGGTTGCTTGCCTTACCTTGCCTTTTTGCCCTTGTCCTGTATTGGTTGATCCTAGTTTGGGTCTCTAAAAAATGCCCATTTAAATGCCAGAATTGACAAATTCTCCCACAACATATTGCAAACTGATATAGGGACCTCAAAAACTGCCATGAAAATATTAAGTATATCCTTGAGGCTCAATGTTATTCTATCCTCCAGACCTGATTCATTCACTGTACCCACTCATGATCATCGTCAGTCCCTTCAAGTAGTGAAGATCACATTTAGTGAGTGAACTCTTCCTTCCTCTGTAATTATTGCCAGTGTCAGATGCTCCTTTCAGGAATACATCCCCCCCCCCCTCTCCATGCCTCTGCAACATGTGTTGGAAATTTGGACATGGTCCCTCAAGGTGCACTATCGAGATGTCCCTTTGCATCTATTTAGTGACTGGTCACTTTAACGTAAATTACTCTTCTTGCAAAGTCACTGCATCAACTGTAGTGAGGCCCACCCTGCCTTTCCCTGCACATGCATGTACTATAAATTCAAACACTATCCTCAAGTTGAAACATTTCAATCATGTATCTTTTCCCAAGGCAAGGCAAGGTCCACCAAATTAACTCTTCCTCTGACATAAGTTACGCTCATGCATTGCATCACACTACTCTTTCCTCTTCTGATCCTCTATGGTTTGAGACCGAGTGTGTTCCTCATGGATCACCATCCAACATTTCCACCCTTCCTATCCCCTTTTACGTCACCTGTCGCTGGGTTCCCATACCCAAGACTTTCCAATCTATTTGACCCAACAAATTTTTTAGGCTATTAAAATCAGCTTTTCGAAAATCTGGCACTTTAACAGAATTTTCTCCTACAGGTCTATTCCATTCTATGCTAAATCTGATTACTTTGTGATCAATATAAGCCCCCACAATGGGGGCTTATGTGGTTTCTGGTCTGGCTGAGGCCGCTGCAGCTTCCATTGTATGTATAACCTCTTCTTTGGTTGCTATGAGCTCAACATTACATCATAAGGTGTGTGTGTGTTTTCGTTTTGGTAGGGACGCGAGTCTTATTTTCCTCGGCGTCACCCCTTTTATGCAAGGCATAGTAATTTGAACTGTAAGATAAAAATGTGGGAAGATATATTGAAAGTAACTTATTAGTACTGTACTTGAATGAAGTGTCAGATAATAATGGGAGCATGGAAAGTGAAATAAAGAGTGGTAGGAGAGGAGATCAGTATAGGAAGAGGAAGGAATGTTAGTGTGGCAGTTAAGGAAAGATAGATGGTATACTACTCCCAGCCCTGAAATTTACAAGTGAAACATTGATATTAAAATAAAATGCTTATAAGAGTACAGGTAGTTAATTTGTTTAAAAAACAAATGGTGTATGCTGGATGGGTAAGTTAATGAAGTACAGGAGATATATGACTGAAAGGGGTGAGGGAATCAAATGTGGTGTGGATGAAGCACAATACACTGAGGTGATATTAACATGCAAATACGATGCCTGGAAAGATTCAATGACAGGTGTACAAGAGTGAAATAAGTAAAACATTTCAGTCCAACACATCTAAAAGCAGGACATTATTAGTTTCTGGTCTGATTGTTTTAACATTGAATCAATTTTATTCTAGCTAATCATAATTTGACCTACATTAAACTACCAACTTAATTTCATCAGTTTAGCCCAGCCCATTAGGGCCAAATTTAGTAAAATACAAAAATATGTAATTGTCATCCAGCAGGAGTAACTGGGATATTTTTGCATCAGGTATTACACTAAAGATGGCAGACCCTATCGTGAGGAAGGGTGTGACAGCGATTGCAAAACATCTCTTCTCTGTCGCCTGGTTACCTCTGATACTTCAGATCCCTCGCACTGTGAAGGCCTTTAAGACTGCAAGTTCTCACTGATACACTGCAAGTGTTCTAACTTAAGAAAAGACCACAGTTCATAAGAGTTACTTATTGTAAAATTCATGAGTTATGCCAAGAATATACTGAACTGTATAAATATTATTGCAGTGTTACAATACTGTATTATAAAGTTCACATTCTGGACCTAATGCTGGCATATATACTGTATTGGAATGCACTATTTTCATGGATGTATTAATAAAGTGCCAGGATTTTTTAAATTTTTAATACCCTTAATATATCAATTGTTTAGAAAACTCTTAACACCTTTGAACATACCAAAGATATTTAACTAAACTGCTTCAGATAGGACCCTCAAGGGTGTCGCCTTGTCGGGGTGAGGGGGCTCGCATATGGCAACTTGGGGTTGGGAGGGATTGCCTCGGCCCCACCTCCTGGCATTGCATGTGAAATTCCCTCAAGAGTTTCACTTTGTTGTGATGAGAGGCTCATGTACAACTCCCTGGAGCTGCTTAGGGTTGTCTCAGCCCTTCCTTCTTTCCCCCTCCAAGTATTGTGCATGCAAAATTACACTAACATAGAGATCCTGTTAAGTCAACATACCACCCATTGAAGTAGTCGCCCTTGGGGGGTTGAGTAGGTGTTCAGACGGATGAGAGAGGGAGAGGTTTTTGCACCAGTGTGGGAGAATGATGCAGTAGGGCTCCTGTTAATAAGGAGGTGCCACTTGAGTTAACACACCCCCTTCCTGCACTGGCCAGCACTTGGCCCCACCTTGCTGCCCTGGCTAGTGGTATTCCTTGGTTTCGGGATCCCCAAAATTTTGAAAAGATATATGGAAAACGAACTGACTTCTCTAACACAGACTCATGGGGGCTAGCGACCTGCCCCCCCCCCCCCCCCCCAAGTCGGCCAGTGATGGAAGATTAGGCTTGGTAGCCCCGACAATGTTGGACAAAGACCAGGCTTCATCATTGACTATCCAACCTGACCCGTTCCCTTCCCTTTCCTCTTCCATGGCTGGGTTGAGCCCAAAGCTCTGAGTGGAGAGTACCTCATCACCTGAGGCAGCTCCATATTTCATTGTGTCAACTGCATCTTTTACCTCCCTTCTTAATGGGGGAATTGCAATGTTATCACACATGATTTTTTCAAATACTGCTACATTCCAAGATTTGTTTAGCCTGCTATGTGGCCTAAGTATGTTTATCTTTGTTGTGATAAACATGCACAACCTAGCACATGTGTAGTTGTTGCCCCTTCTCAGGAAGTAGCCTCTTGCCTCAACCCGTCCTCCTAAAAAGAACGTCACTTTTGGCTCGTATGCGCGATATGGCTAAATTTGGACGTAATTTGAAATGAAATCGACTCACAAAAGTGACGTTCTGTTCCGTTTTCTATTTGAGTCGTCCGGCTTACGCGCAGAGGTTATAAGAGGACACTTTAAATTAACGTTTTTCATAACGTTTTGAAACTTTATGAGAATTTCCTGCCCACCTAACCTATCACAGGACCCTTAACTTACTGTTGGTGAAAAAAAAAATCCCACATTTATTTTAATTTTTTTTTCAATTTCAAATTACGTCCAAATTCGGCCATACGGGCAAACGGCCAAAAGCGACGTTCTTTTTAAGAGGACAGGTTGCAAGCCTTACCTTGCCTTTTTGCCTTTGTCCTGTATTGGTTGATCCTAGTTTGGGTCTCTAAAAAATGCCCATTTAAATGCCAGAATTGACAAATTCTCCCACAACATATTGCAAACTGATATAGGGACCTCAAAAACTGCCATGAAAATATTAAGTATATCCTTGAGGCTCAATGTTATTCTATCCTCCAGACCTGATTCATTCACTGTACCCACTCATGATCATCGTCAGTCCCTTCAAGTAGTGAAGATCACATTTAGTGAGTGAACTCTTCCTTCCTCTGTAATTATTGCCAGTGTCAGATGCTCCTTTCAGGAATACATCCCCCCCCCCCCTCTCCATGCCTCTGCAACATGTGTTGGAAATTTGGACATGGTCCCTCAAGGTGCACTATCGAGATGTCCCTTTGCATCTATTTAGTGACTGGTCACTTTAACGTAAATTACTCTTCTTGCAAAGTCACTGCATCAACTGTAGTGAGGCCCACCCTGCCTTTCCCTGCACATGCATGTACTATAAATTCAAACACTATCCTCAAGTTGAAACATTTCAATCATGTATCTTTTCCCAAGGCAAGGCAAGGTCCACCAAATTAACTCTTCCTCTGACATAAGTTACGCTCATGCATTGCATCACACTACTCTTTCCTCTTCTGATCCTCTATGGTTTGAGACCGAGTGTGTTCCTCATGGATCACCATCCAACATTTCCACCCTTCCTACTCTTCTCTAGAGGTTCGAGATAACTCTTTTGAAAGAGGTCGGAGGATCTGGACAAATATTACATGCCACGAAAATATTATTCTAGATCCATAGACTAAGGTCACATATAAAGGCATTGGACTAATTTCCTTATAATAATAATAATAACAATAACAGCAACAACAACAACAACAAATCTGAAGGATCAGTGATGAGGGTTCAAACCTATGCGGTGGATGTTCACATACTTCTAGCAACTAGACCACGTCATGGTATAAGGATTGCAACCTGGAATTCTACTGACCACACAAGGATTTCCTGAGGCTTCTACTGAAGCAGGAACAGGATTTTCACACACTGCCCTTGTGATGTGATCTAGAATAGAGCAGTAACTATTCTAGCAGGTGTTGTGTCAAACACATTAATAAAAAAAAAATGAAATAAAACGGCTGGTACCTTTTACTGTGTGTGTCAATTGCAGGCAAAAAACAAGAGAATAAACACTAAACATTTAATATAACAAAAAATGACTTACACAAAATGATAAGTAACAGTAAAACAAAACCCCCTCATCCACTTTGCTTAAACACAATCAAAAGAGAAATATATATATATGTGAATTTTACGATAATAACAAAGGTGAATGTAAAACTTTATACAAAATGCTATGAGCGTCTACCATGAGGACAAGGACATTGAAAAACTTCAAGCTGATATTAATAAAGTTTTCGACTGGGCATCAGAAAATAACATGATGTTTAACAGTGATAAATTCCAGGTACTCAGGTACGGTAAAAATGAGGACCTTAAACATAATACAGAGTACAAAACACAATCAAATGTACCCATAGTAGGAAAACAGCATGTAAAGGACTTGGGAATAATAATGTCAGACGACCTAACGTTTAAGGAGCATAACCAAGCAAATATTGCGACAGCCAGAAAAATGATAGGATGGATTACGAGAACTTTCAAATCCAGGGATCCCATCACAATGGTTGTACTCTTCAAGGCACTTGTGTTGTCCCGTCTTTAGTACTGCTCAGTACTCACTTCCCCCTTCAAAGCAGGAGAGATTGCTGAAATAGAGGGAATACAGAGAACATATACGGCACGCATAGACGCAATAAAGCACCTAAATTATTGGGATCGTCTCAAAGCCCTCCAAATGTACTCACTAGAAAGAAGACGAGAGAGATATCAAATAATATACACCTGGAAGATACTGGAGGGCCAAGTACCAAATCTACACAGTAAAATAACAACGTACTGGAGTGAATGACATGGAAGAAAATGTAGAATAGAACCAATGAAGAGCAGAGGTGCCATAGGCACAATCAGAGAACACTGTATAAACATCAGAGGTCCGCGGTTGTTCAACGTCCTCCCAGCAAGCATAAGAAATATTGCCGGAACAACCGTGGACATTTTCAAGAGGAAACTAGATTTATTCCTCCAAGGAGTGCCGGACCAACCGGGCTGTGGTGGGTATGTGGGCCTGCGGGCCGCTCCAAGCAACAGCCTGGTGGACCAAACTCTCACAAGTCGAGCCTGGCCTCGGGCCGGGCTTGGGGAGTAGAAGAACTCCCAGAACCCCATCAACCAGGTAATCAACCAGGTATGACCCATAGGCAAGGATAGATACGGAAGCATTGAGCACTAGAAGGGTACTCTGCTGTGCTGGACGCTGGCTAGCCTTTATATATGAACGGTGACGTCATTTAGCCACGAATGCTGGAGTTCTAGACGAGATGCCGGCACGATAACGACCACCATCGTGATAGTTTGTCTGGCGTCAGATGAGCTGGCAAGATGGCAGGTGTGCTGGAGGGAAAAGGGGGTGGGAAGGTGTGTCTAGAAAATACGTTTTGGCAAGTATTGTTGTTGAGTCTGTATGTTGGAGCATGCTGATATATAATATGTAGGTGGTAAGGAACAGGCCGAATCTTCTGCTATGCAGGAGATAACCGTAACAGCTCCTCCCCGAAGCCTGTTCCTATCGCCTGAGATGCTGCTGCAGATTGGAGATTTGAAGTGGGAAGTTCCACCTCGTGGACTCGGGAGGTTGCGTTGGCGACGACGTTGTCCAAGCCTTTGATGAAGAACATGTTGAGGTTATAATTCTGCAGGTACAAGGCCCAGCGAAGCAAACGCTATTTGGAGAACTGGGGCTGCTGCAGGAACCGAAAGGGATTGTGATCGGAGAAGATGTAGATGGGATGGTAAGCTTGGAGACATGGTTCATAGTGTTGCAAGCAGAGGATGATGGCCAGTAGCTCCTTCTCGACTGTACTATAGTTCCTCTGATGTGGTTTCAGCTTGTAGCTGTAGTAGCTGACTGGTAGAACCTCCTCACCTCGCTGCTGCATTAAGATACCCTCAATACAATACAATACAATACAACACAATACAATTTTATTTAGGTAAGGTACATACATACAATAAATTTTTACAAGGATTGGTTGACTTATAGGTAGAGCTAGTACATACAATGCCTAAAGCCACTATTACACAAAGCGTTTCGGGCATGATAAACTTAAATGACAAGCTTAATACTAATTGAGCATAATGAGTAGAATGAAAACAAGAAATGAAAACAAAGATGAAAAAGCAGCACAAATACAATTATGTCGACAAACAGCGCTCTTTAAAGAAAAACAGACATTGGTTGACAATAGAAGGGTAAGGTAGGTTACAGGGAATTTATTAGGTATAGCTTCGTTTTTAACTTAAACTGGTTGAGAGAGGTACAGTCTTTAACATGGTTGGGAAGGTCATTCCACATTCTGGGCCCCTTGATTTGTAGAGCATTTCTAGTTTGATTAAGACGTACTCTAGGAATATCAAAACTGTATTTATTTCTGGTGTGGTGCTCATGGGTTCTGTTACAACCTTCTATGAAGCTTTTGAGATCAGGATTGGCATTATAGTTTAGCGTTTTATATATGTATAATACACATGAGAGAATGTGCAGTGACTTAATGTCTAACATATTCAGAGATTTGAGTAGGGGTACCGAGTGATGTCGGGCCAGAATTGGATATTGTCCTAATAGCAGCTTTGTGTTGAGTAATTAGAGGACGTAAGTGATTTTGGGTAGTAGAGCCCCAAGCACAAATACCATAGTTGAGATATGGATAGATAAGGGAGTAATAGAGAGTCACCAGGGCAGGGCGTGGTACATAATATCTGATCTTAGAAAGAATGCCCACAGTTTTTGAAACTTTTTTTGATATGTTTAGAATGTGTCCCTGGAAATTCAGCTTGTGGTCAATGAGAATGCCAAGGAATTTGCCATCTAATTTGTTACAAATTTGGGTATTGTTTATTTTGAGATTTATTTGATTAGAGGATTTATTGCCAAACAGAATGTAGAAAGTTTTGTCAATGTTAAGGGTGAGTTTGTTGGCAGTTAGCCACAGATGGACTTTATATAGCTCAGTATTTACTGTGGCATTTAGAGCAAGGGGATCAGGACTGGAGTAAATGAAGGTTGTGTCGTCAGCAAATAGAATTGGTTTGAGGTATTGGGAGGCATTTGGAAGGTCATTAATGTAGATGAGAAAGAGGAGAGGGCCAAGTATAGTGCTGCACCTGGCATTGACATGCTGGGGAGCCGGTCGGCCGAGCGGACAGCACACTGGACTTGTGATCCTGTGGTCCTGGGTTCGATCCCGGGTGCCTGCGAGAAACAATGTGCAGAATTTCTTTCACCCTATGCCCCTGTTACCTAGCAGTAAAATAGGTACCTGGGTGTTAGTCAGCTGTCACGGGCTGCTTCCTGGGGGTGGAGGCCTGGTCGAGGACCGGGCCGCGGGGACACTAAAGCCCCGAAATTATCTCAAGATAACCTCAAGATATAACATTGAGGACGAAGGGTTTCGTTACATCTGGCGAGGCGAGAATAGGATTAGTACATAATAAAATCTTTAATTGCTCGAATACAACAGATTAACAATTTGTCCAAATATATTTTAGCTTAGGGCTGGTCAAGTTGATGAGAGGTGTAGTCAGTGAACTGATGTTCATGCAAAATCGATAATATGATGCTAATCCTAGGAAGCTCATGAGTTGCTTCTGTGTAGTAGGCTAAGGGTAATGCTGAATGGCTCAAAGATGGATGTCAAGAGGTGCTATGCTTCCACTGCCTATAATATGACCTAGATAGCGCACTTTATCTTTGGAAAATGTTGACTGGCCCAAATTAATTGTGAGGCCAGCCTGGTGGAGCATGCGGAACAATCATCGTAGCTGGAGCAGATGGTCCCTCTAGGTGGAGGTCGCCACAACGATGTCATCCAAGTAGGCGTAGGTGTCAAGCCCTTGGATGATGATGTTGACAGCTCTCTGAAAGATAGCCAGGGCATTACATAGTCCAAAGGGAAGTCGCTCGTACCTGAATAGTCCAAATTAAGGGAGTGGTGAAGGCGGAAATATTCTTGGCACTCTGTCAAGCTGATTTGATAGTATCCCGTCAATAGGTCTATCTGAGAGAGATATTTAGCATTACCGATGGCATAAAGAATATCGTTGATGCGTTGGCAAGTGATATGAGTCCTTAATCGTGACAGTATTTAGTCTACGACAGTCTGTACAGTCTTACCTTGCTGTGTGGCTTTGGCACCAACATACAGGGTGAGGCCCAAGGGAACTCATAGGGTGTGACCAGCCTGTTGTCGAGAAGTTACTGCACTTCGACGAATATAGCTTCCTTCTTCTGTGGACTGATGCTGTAGTATTGTTGACGAATTGGCATTGTGTCGGGAAGTAGCTTGATGTCATGTCGTACTACAGTACACTCCTGCGGATTGTCTTGGCTGTATGTAGAAGACGTGGATGAGAGGAGCAATGTTGGAATCCAGGAAATAGTTAGGAAGATCGTTCAGGATTTCAGAGTTGGAGAGCACGAGATCAGAATCAATGCATTCAGGAGGAGAAGCAGGGTAGGTCTCACTAAATATATGGATCCTTGAAGGTGGAATGGGACATCAACACAGTTGGAGGTTTACATTGATACTGCTTCAGAAGATTGATGTGGCACAGCTGGGTCTTTCCGCCGCCTATCTAGAGTCTCTAGAACATAGTTGTGATTATTCCGACATTCTTTGATGTGGTATGGACCTGAAAATTTACTTTGGAAAGGAGAGCCTGGGATAGGAAAGCAGGCCAGAACGAAGTCTCCGACATTAAATTTTCTTACTTTACTCCGTTGGTCAAAGTGTGCCTTCATTTTAATCTGAGATGTTGACAAATTATCACTGGCAAATTTATGAACTCTTTCAAGGATGTGCCTCAAGCTTTTAAAAAACTGGGGCACATTAAGAGAATCACTGAAGGTGTTAGAGGGCAATGAATCTTTAAAGGCTTTAAGGTGGGTACGGCACTTATGGCCATAGAGCATCTCGTAAGGAGATACTCCAAGGGACTCACTTGGAAGACTTATGAAAATACACATGATTAGGTCTAGTTGCTTTGACCTAATCCATCTCTGTCCTGATACAAAATTTCCGTAAAAGTGATTTAATAGTCTGATGACTACGTTCTAGGAATCCCTGTGAAGCAGGATGATAGGAGCTGGACAGTACTTATATATTTATTTATTTATTTATAATTTATATACAAGAAGGTACATTGGGTTTGTGAGAATACATAGCATAGTATTTACAATCTTGTAAAGCCACTAGTACGCGCAGCGTTTCGGGCAGGTCCTTAATCTAAAAGATAATTTTAAGTAGGTAAATTCTAGCAGAATTAATAAAATGATAACAGATACATTGCAAGAAAAAAATGAGATGAGAGAGATTTGTAAGTATATTAAAGCACATTGGTATATTAAAGCTCTGATTGATTACATCAGACATTACATCACACATTACTTGTGTGATGTTGAATTCTTCGAGGGGTTTTCTTGAAGAGATCTCTGGTGAAGTTTGTGCCACAATGACTTTTATCTCCTTGGAAAATCTGTATTGTGTGAAGATCTTCAAGAGGCGCTTTGACAACTGTAGCAGCCATAATGTTCTTAACGGGAACTGCTATAGGTAATCTGGTGGTAGGGCAGAGGATATTAATGATGTAGAAATTACCTGAGCTGGTCCTGGGCAAAGGACCGACGCAGTCGATGATGAGCTTGATGAAAGGCTCCGAAGGCACCAAAATGGGAATCAGTAGTGCCTTGGGTATGGAAGCGTTTGGCTTACCTGCCATCTGACAGGTATGGCAGGTATTCACAAAGATCTTTACATCACGAACCATACCGGGCCAGCAGTGGTTTTGTATTAGGGCATTGTAAGTCTTATTAATCCCATAGTGAGAGAGAGGGCCATGGGCCAGACACATGATCTCCTGCCTTAGGCTGGTAAGGACTACCAGCTGGTCGATATTAGCCCAATCGTCCTCTTCCTTTAACTTACTTGGTCTGAACCTGCGATATAAAATCTGATTATCTTTAAGAAAATACCAAGGGATAGAGTCGGTTTGGGTTTGAGCCTGAAAAAACAAAGGAATAAGGATAGATCTTCTCTCTGCAACTTACGGAACTCCAACAGGTTGAGATTTGGTGGGAGGCTGTGGGAAAAGTCTAGCTCTCAATATTAATAATAATCATACAAATTGAATACTAAGATAACTCCGAAGGACCACCTCCTTTTATATAAAAGAAGGAAAAATAGATTAATGTGAAATGACCCAAAGAACCAGTGGTCTATGGACCTAGATTAAATCAGTATAATATTAAGAGCATTAAATGAACTGTAGTTACAATTAATTAAAGAGTAGACTTAACACACACAAATCTGGGGGGTTACATACTAAAAGATAAATATATCCCTAGTATTATTTCAGCGCTGGTTCTACGCTGAAGTAAATAGTTAGAAAATAAATGAATGTAAATTTGTCTAATTACACATTGAAATATTATATATGCATAAGAAATGAATAGCACCTGTATAAGTAATAAATCATGGAACTAAATCAATTAAGAATGTGACTAAAGTATATACGAAAAATTAGTATGAGGGCTTAGCTGTAAAGAAGATTTCACAACGTTCCTTTCACAGCTCAAATACTCGTAGACGTAATCTCGTTGCCAAGGTTATTGTTGAGAACACAGGGCAATGGAAACCGCATGGAGGGGAAGATTATCTTGGCTTGTCCTCACAATCCACACTGGAATCACAAAAAAATTTTAGAAAATGCCTAGGCTAGTAAATTATTCCACTATTCATTAGAAAAGGTGGGGACATAAATACGAGGGAAATTAATGTGTTTTTTTTGTGGTCTTTTTGCTATATGACGACGAGCAACCTACACGTTAATTTATGTGTGCACACTAAAAAACTGACGTAGGAACTGTTATACTTATTACGCTCGCCGATATCGTGTCTGCTTATTGTAGGAGTAGTTAGGCATCAAATGTAGGGTCCCTGACGTTCACTGATGCAGAAGGTCGGATTACGGGATAACTATAAACTCCTAGACACGAGAATTAAAAGCAGTATTGCCTGCTTGACCACGTTGTTCTCTCTGTAATGGCGTTCACGTTGCAAGCCTGTGAGTGCGCATGGCAGAGTGCAACCCGTTCTCGCACTCGCTTATAGTCAATATTTGCTTATTTAATAAGTGCATATATGACATACTAATTGATTGTGAATATTTTAGTTTACCTTGAAAAGCTTCATAGAAAACACCGACCTCACCTAACCTTCTTAGTATGTTAAGATAAGCATGTTATTGCTCCTTAATTACAATTATTACTTAACCTATACTGTCGATAGGTTAAGTAATAATTGTAAATAAGAAGCAATTACAATTATTACTTAACCTATACCGTTGATAGGTTAAGTAATAATTGTAAATAAGAAGCAATAAGATGCTTATCTTAACATACTAAGAAGGTTAGGTGAGGTTGGTGTTTTCTATGAAGCTTTTCAAGGTAAACTAAAATGTTCACAATCAATTAGTATGTCACATATGCACTTATTAAATAAGCCAATATTGACTATAAGCAAGTGCGAGAACGGGTTGCAGAGTGACGCCCTCCTCCTTCCCCCTTGCTCGGGTACGCATGCGCAGAACACTCCAAAGTGATCTCAAGCTTAAAGTATTTTATTTACTGGTAATTAATTAGGGAAGTAAGGAAGCATGACAAGTACTGATGTCATGGATAAATACATGAAATCATAATCACCTTCTCGCAAGGCAATAGGTTTAATTAACACTGCACAAATTAAACGAGAAGGGTCGACGTGTATTTAGTTTACGTCTCAGTAATATTTACTGATATAATCAATCTGATTAAATGATCGAGTTCAGTACGCAAAGGTGCGCGAAATAATTATACTCTTTCATAAAGAATAATACTTAGAAAGGAAAGCAATTAACTGGACTCGATAATATTTCCCACAAAACATGGAGAACTTCATGTTTCAGCTTGACGCTGCCTCCCGGTGTCATGAGGACTAGGAAGAATTTGGCAAAATAAGAACACTGCTTTTTCCCAAAAAAGCAGTGGGTTTTCTGAGGAGAAGGAAAACGTATGTCTGGGAGCTGAGTCTAACCGCCCAAGCTGCGCACGCAACGAGCCAATGTTATATATGCTCTGCCCACAGACTGGGGGGGGGGGGGGGCGCCCGGTTCTCGACAAGCAAGCAGCTGCTCACTTACAAAACACAGAAGTTTAGCCTGCTCAACTATGCCCCCAACATGGACCCTACACCAGCTCCTATCGACAACGTCTCAGAGCGACCCGTCAGGGACGTCCTGCCCTCCTCAACATCTAAGGTACAGTTGTGTCTGTGTTTCCCCTCCACGTATGAGCGTGGAGCCTCCACGTATGAGCGTGGAGCCTCCACCTAGGTTTAGGGGTGCCCCAGTGTCTGGCGTGTGCCTAGCACCATGTCCCTTGTGGTACGCGTCGTGCCCCTTAGCTAGCTTCCTCCCTGGACGGGCCGGAGGGCCTAGCTGTGTCTCTCTTGGGAGCTAAGCTGAGAGGTCCCTCCTTGCCCTCCGTGGCGCGTTGGCGTGCGCCCTGTGGCACGCTTGTGTGGGGCTTTCTCTCGTCAGCGGGCTGGCGACGCTCTGTCTGGAGGTGCCGCACACGTGGCCCGGGCCCTCGTGACTTTCAAGCCTTATGGGGTGGTCCCTTTGGGCCCTGGCCCGCCTCTCCCTCGGCGGCCCAGGGTGCGGGCACTCCTCTCAAGGTGCCCCTCGGGGCCCCTTGGCGCTACTTTGGGTGAGGCCACTTCAGTTCCTATGCTCCAGGCTGGGGACACTTCAGCTCCTATGCCCCAGGCTGGGGACACTTCGGGTCCCATGCCCAGGATGGGGCCACTTACGTTTCTTTGCCACTGGCTGGGGCCCACTTCTGTTCATTGCCCCAGGTCGGGGTCATTCCAAATTATTATGCCTCAGGCTGGGGCCACTTCAGTTTATTATGCCCCAGGGCGGGGCCAGTTCACTTGCTTATGCCCCAGGACGGGGCCACTTCTGTTTATTATGCCCCAGGACGGGGCCACTTCAGTTTCTTATGCCCCAGGACGGGGCCACTTCTGTTTATTATGCCCCAGGATGGGCCACTTCAGTTGTTTATGCCCCAGGGCGGGGCCAGTTCACTTGCTTATGCCCCAGGACGGGGCCACTTCAGTTTCTTATGCCCCAGGACGGGGCCACTTCTGTTTATTATGCCCCAGGATGGGACCACTTCTGTTTATTATGCCCCAGGATGGGCCACTTCTGTTTATTATGCCCCAGGACGGGGCCAGTTCACTTGCTTATGCCCCAGGACGGGCCCACTTCAGTTTCTTATGCCCCAGGACGGGGCCACTTCTGTTTATTATGCCCCAGGATGGGCCACTTCAGTTGTTTATGCCCCATGACGGGGCCACTGCCATTATGCCCCAGCAGGCTGGGGCCATTTTGGTTTATTATGCCCCAGGCTGGGGCCCCCTTCAGTTCTATGCTCTTGCCTAGGCCAACTTCGGTTTCTACGCCCTTGGCTGGGCCACCAGTTCCCGGTGTGTCCGGAAGAAACTGCAGCTTCCCAGGCTGGTGGTTTATCCAGACGTTTTGTCTGCCCGGTGTAGCCCGGAAGAATCTGCGACCTCCTGGCTGCTGGTTTATGCAGACGTGTTGTCTGCCCGGTGTAGCCCGGATGTCACTGTGGCCTCCCAGGCCGCTGGTTATCCAGACGTGTTGTCTGCCCGGTGTAGCACGGAAGTCACAGCGGCCTCAAAGACCGCTGGTTTATCCAGACATGTTGTCTGCCCGGTGTAGCCCGGAAGATACTGCGGCTTCCCAGGCCGCTAGTTTATCCAGACGTGTTGTCTGCCCGGTGTAGCCCGGAAGGTTGTCATAGCCGCTGTTGTCTTAGCTGCCTTTGTTCAGGGGTTGATGTCCAGCCAACGTTCTTCCTGCGATGTACTCGCTGTGTTCCCTGTCCAGCCAACGTTCTTCCTGTGACGAATTAAGCCGACGTTCTTCCTGTGATGAGTTAAGCCGACGATGTTATTCAGATGTCCCTGCCGCTGTGTTTTAGCGGCTGATGCTCGGTTGGGGCTGTTGCAGCTGGTCCAGCTGTCCGCCATAGTGTCCAAGCCGCCGCTCTCTTACTACGTTGTTGCTCAGTTTTGGTGTCCAGCTGCTGCAGCTGTTGGTGTTCCGGCTGCTGACGTTCCCGGCAGTCGGTGTTCCAGCTGCCGTGGGTGCAGCTGTTGCTGTATTAGCGTGATGCTGTTCAAATGGAACACGGTCCAGCTGCTGACGTTCCAACGGTTGTTGGACCAGCTCCCATGCTCTGGCTGAAGTTGTTCCTGATGTTCCAGTTGATGCTGTCCCATCTGTTCATGTCCATGCTACTGCGTTCCAGCTCTCGAGGTTCCAGCTGCTG
Source organism: Procambarus clarkii (assembly GCF_040958095.1). Lineage (NCBI taxonomy): Eukaryota > Metazoa > Arthropoda > Malacostraca > Decapoda > Cambaridae > Procambarus > Procambarus clarkii. The sequence continues at coordinate 19,632,564 of NC_091201.1, forward strand.
ACGTTCCAGCCCCCGAAGTTCCAGCGGGCGGGGTTCCAGCTGAAGCGTCCCAGCTGACGTTGTGCCTATTATTATCACTCCTTTTCAGTTTATTGTATTTGATTGTATATTATTAGAGACAGAGGGGCAGAGGAAAGGGGGCAAAGGCAGAGGGGCAGAAACAAAGGGGCATAGGCAGAGGGGCAGAGGCAGAGGGGCAGAGGCAGAGGAGTATAGGCAGAGGGACATATAAAGAGGGGCAAAAGCAGAGGGGCAGAGGCAGAGGGACAGAGGCAGAGGGGCTGAGGCAGAGGGGCAGAGGCAGAGGGGCAGAGGCAGAGGGGGCAGAGGCAGAGAGGCATAGGTAGAGGGGCAGAGACAGAGGGGGCATAGGCAGAGGCAGAGGGGCAGAGGGGCATAGGTAAAGGGGCAGATGCAGAGGGGGCAGAGGCAGAGAGGCATAGGCAGAGGGGCAGAAACAGAGGGGCAGAGGCAGAGGGACATAGGCAGAGGAGGTAGAGGCAGACGGGCATAGGCATATGTGGTAGAGGCAAATGAGCATAGGCAGAGGGGCAGAGGCAGAAGGGGTAGAGGAAGAGGGGCATAGACAGAGGAAAGAAGCAGAGGGGCATAGGCAGAGGGACATTGACAGAGGGGCAGTGGCAGATGGACAGAGGCAGGGGGGCATAGGCAGAGGGGCATAGGCAGAGGGGCATAGGCAAAGGGGCATAGACAGAGGGGGCACAGGAAGAGGAGCAGAGACAGAGGAGCAGAGACAGAGGGGCAGAGACAGAGGGGCAGAGACAGAGGGGCAGAGAGTGAGGGGCAGAGACAGAGGGGCATAGGCAGAGACAGAGAGGCAGAGGGGCAGAGGCAGAAAGGCAGGGGCAGAGGGGCAGAGGCAGAGGGGCAGAGGCAGAGGGGCAGAGACAGAGGAGAAGAGACAGAGGGGCATAGGCAGAGGGGCAGTAGCAGAAAGGCATAGGCAGAGGGGCAGGGGCAGAGGGGCAGAGGCAGAGGGGCAGAGGCAGAGGGGCAGGGGCAGAGGGGCAGAGACAGAGGGGAGAGTTCTCCTTACAATTAGCTCCTCCATCCATCCTCCCCACACGCACTTCCATCCTCCCCACAAGCACTTCCATCCTTCCCACAAGCACTTCCATCCTCCCCACAAGCACTTCCATCTTCCCCACAAGCACTTCCATCCTCCCCACAAGCACTTCCATCCTCCCCACAAGCACTTCCATCCTTCCCACACGCACTTCCATCCTCCCCACAAGCACTTACATCCTCCCCACAAGCACTTCCATCCTCCCCACAAGCACTTCCATCCTCCCTTCAAGCACTTCAATCCCCCCCACCAGCATTTCCATCCTCTCCACAAGCACTTCCATCCTCTCCACAAGCACTTCCGTCCTCCCCACAAGCACTTCCATCCTCCACACACGCACTTCCATCCTTCCAACAAGCACTTCCATTCTCCCCACACGCACCTCCATCCTCGCCACAAGCACTTCCATCCTCTCCACAAGCACTTCCATCCTTCCCACAAGCACTTCCATCCTCCCCACAAGCACTTCCATCCTCCCCACAAGCACTTCCATCCTCTCCACAAGCACTTCCATCCTTCCCAAAAGCACTTCCATACTCCCCACAAGTACTTCTATCATCCCCACAAGCACTTCCATCTTCCCCACAAGCACTTCCATCCTCCCCACAAGCACTTCCATCCTCCCCACAAGCACTTTCATCCTCCCCACAAGCACTTCCATCCTCCCCACAAGCACTTCCATCCTTCCCACAAGCACTTCCATCCTCCCCACAAGCACTTCCATCTTCCCCACAAGCACTTCCATCCTCCCCACAAGCACTTCCATCCTCCCCACAAGAACTTCCATCCTTCCCACACGCACTTACATCCTCCCCACAAGCACTTCCATCCTCCCCACAAGCACTTCCATCCTTCCTACAAGCACTTCCATCCTCCCCACAAGCACTTCCATCCTCCCCACAAGCACTTCCATCCTCCCCACAAGCACTTCCATCCTCCTCACAAGCACTTCCATCCTCCCCACACGCACTTCCATCCTCCCCACAAGCACTTCCATCCTCCCCACAAGCACTTCCATCCTCCCCACAAGCACTTCCATCCTCCCCACAAGCACTTCCATCCTCCCCACACGCACTTCCATCCTCCCCACAAGCACTTCCATCCTCCCCACAAGCACTTCCATCCTCCTTACAAGCACTTCCATCCTCCCCACAAGCACTTCCATCCTCCCCACACGCACTTCCATCCTTCCAACAAGCACTTCCATCCTCCCACAAGCACTTCCATCCTCCCCACAAGCACTTCCATCGTCCCCACAAGCACTTCCATCCTCCCCACACGCACTTCCATCCTCCCCACAAGCACTTCCATCCTCCCCACAAGCACTTCCATCCTCCCCACACGCACTTCCATCCTCCCCACAAACACTTCCATCCTCCCCACACGCACTTCCATCCTCCCCACAAGCACTTCCATCCTCCCCACAAGCACTTCCATCCTTCCCACAAGCACTTCCATCCTTCCCACAAGCACTTCCATCCTCCCCACACGCACTTCCATCCTTCCAACAAGCACTTCCATCCTCCCCACACGCACTTCCATCCTCCCCACAAGCACTTCCATCCTCCACACAAGCACTTCCATCCTCCCCACAAGCACTTCCATCCTTCCCACACGCACTTCCATCCTCCCCACAAGCACTTACATCCTCCCCACAAGCACTTCCATCCTCCCCACAAGCACTTCCATCCTCCCTTCAAGCACTTCAATCCCCCCCACCAGCATTTCCATCCTCTCCACAAGCACTTCCATCCTCTCCACAAGCACTTCCGTCCTCCCCACAAGCACTTCCATCCTCCACACACGCACATCCATCCTTCCAACAAGCACTTCCATTCTCCCCACACGCACCTCCATCCTCGCCACAAGCACTTCCATCCTCTCCACAAGCACTTCCATCCTTCCCACAAGCACTTCCATCCTCCCCACAAGCACTTCCATCCTCCCCACAAGCACTTCCATCCTCTCCACAAGCACTTCCATCCTTCCCAAAAGCACTTCCATACTCCCCACAAGTACTTCTATCATCCCCACAAGCACTTCCATCTTCCCCACAAGCACTTCCATCCTCCCCACAAGCACTTACATCCTCCCCACAAGCACTTCCATCCTCCCCACAAGCACTTCCATCCTCCCTTCAAGCACTTCAATCCCCCCCACCAGCATTTCCATCCTCTCCACAAGCACTTCCATCCTCTCCACAAGCACTTCCATCCTCCCCACAAGCACTTCCATCCTCCCCACAAGAACTTCCATCCTTCCCACACGCACTTACATCCTCCCCACAAGCACTTCCATCCTCCCCACAAGAACTTCCATCCTTCCCACACGCACTTACATCCTCCCCACAAGCACTTCCATCCTCCCCACAAGCACTTCCATCCTCCCCACACGCACTTCCATCCTCCCCACAAGCACTTCCATCCTCCCCACAAGCACTTCCATCCTCCCCACAAGCACTTCCATCCTCCCCACAAGCACTTCCATCCTCCCCACAAGCACTTCCATCCTTCCTACAAGCACTTCCATCCTCCCCACAAGCACTTCCATCCTCCCCACAAGCACTTCCATCCTCCCCACAAGCACTTCCATCCTCCTCACAAGCACTTCCATCCTCCCCACACGCACTTCCATCCTCCCCACAAGCACTTCCATCCTCCCCACAAGCACTTCCATCCTCCCCACAAGCACTTCCATCCTCCCCACAAGCACTTCCATCCTCCCAACACGCACTTCCATCCTCCCCACAAGCACTTCCATCCTCCCCACAAGCACTTCCATCCTCCTTACAAGCACTTCCATCCTCCCCACAAGCACTTCCATCCTCCCCACACGCACTTCCATCCTTCCAACAAGCACTTCCATCCTCCCACAAGCACTTCCATCCTCCCCACAAGCACTTCCATCCTCCCCACAAGCACTTCCAACCTCCCCACACGCACTTCCATCCTCCCCACAAGCACTTCCATCCTCCCCACAAGCACTTCCATCCTCCCCACACGCACTTCCATCCTCCCCACAAACACTTCCATCCTCCCCACACGCACTTCCATCCTCCCCACAAGCACTTCCATCCTCCCCACAAGCACTTCCATCCTTCCCACAAGCACTTCCATCCTTCCCACAAGCACTTCCATCCTCCCCACACGCACTTCCATCCTTCCAACAAGCACTTCCATCCTCCCCACAAGCACTTCCATCCTTCCCACACGCACTTCCATCCTCCCCACAAGCACTTCCATCCTCCCCACAAGCACTTCCATCCTCCCCACAAGCACTTCCATCCTCCCTTCAAGCACTTCAATCCCCCCCACCAGCATTTCCATCCTCTCCACAAGCACTTCCATCCTCTCCACAAGCACTTCCGTCCTCCCCACAAGCACTTCCATCCTCCACACACGCACTTCCATCCTTCCAACAAGCACTTCCATTCTCCCCACACGCACCTCCATCCTCGCCACAAGCACTTCCATCCTCTCCACAAGCACTTCCATCCTTCCCACAAGCACTTCCATCCTCCCCACAAGCACTTCCATCCTCCCCACAAGCACTTCCATCCTCTTCACAAGCACTTCCATCCTTCCCAAAAGCACTTCCATACTCCCCACAAGTACTTCTATCATCCCCACAAGCACTTCCATCTTCCCCACAAGCACTTCCATCCTCCCCACAAGCACTTCCATCCTCCCCACAAGCACTTTCATCCTCCCCACAAGCACTTCCATCCTCCCCACAAGCACTTCCATCCTTCCCACAAGCACTTCCATCCTCCCCACAAGCACTTCCTTCTTCCCCACAAGCACTTAATTCCATCCTCCCTACAAGCACTTCCATCCTCCCCACAAGAACTTCCATCCTTCCCACACGCACTTACATCCTCCCCACAAGCACTTCCATCCTCCCCACAAGCACTTCCATCCTCCCCACACGCACTTCCATCCTCCCCACAAGCACTTCCATCCTCCCCACAAGCACTTCCATCCTCCCCACAAGCACTTCCATCCTCCCCACAAGCACTTCCATCCTCCCCACAAGCACTTCCATCCTTCCTACAAGCACTTCCATCCTCCCCACAAGCACTTCCATCCTCCCCACAAGCACTTCCATCCTCCCCACAAGCACTTCCATCCTCCCCACAAGCACTTCCATCCTCCCCACACGCACTTCCATCCTCCCCACAAGCACTTCCATCCTCCCCACAAGCACTTCCATCCTCCCCACAAGCACTTCCATCCTCCCCACAAGCACTTCCATCCTCCCCACACGCACTTCCATCCTCCCCACAAGCACTTCCATCCTCCCCACAAGCACTTCCATCCTCCTTACAAGCACTTCCATCCTCCCCACAAGCACTTCCATCCTCCCCATACGCACTTCCATCCTTCCAACAAGCACTTCCATCCTTCCACAAGCACTTCCATCCTCCCCACAAGCACTTCCATCCTCCCCACAAGCACTTCCATCCTCCCCACACGCACTTCCATCCTCCCCACAAGCACTTCCATCCTCCCCACAAGCACTTCCATCCTCCCCACACGCACTTCCATCCTCCCCACAAACACTTCCATCCTCCCCACAAGCACTTCCATCCTCCCCACAAGCACTTCCATCCTTCCTACAAGCACTTCCATCCTCCCCACAAGCACTTCCATCCTCCCCACAAGCACTTCCATCCTCCCCACAAGCACTTCCATCCTCCCCACAAACACTTCCATCCTCCCCACACGCACTTTCATCCTCCCCACAAGCACTTCCATCCTCCCCACAAGCACTTCCATCCTCCCCACAAGCACTTCCATCCTCCCCACAAGCACTTCCATCCTCCCCACACGCACTTCCATCCTCCCCACAAGCACTTCCATCCTCCCCACAAGCACTTCCATCCTCCTTACAAGCACTTCCATCCTCCCCACAAGCACTTCCATCCTCCCCACACGCACTTCCATCCTTCCAACAAGCACTTCCATCCTCCCACAAGCACTTCCATCCTCCCCACAAGCACTTCCATCCTCCCCACAAGCACTTCCATCCTCCCCACACGCACTTCCATCCTCCCCACAAGCACTTCCATCCTCCCCACAAGCACTTCCATCCTCCCCACACGCACTTCCATCCTCCCCACAAACACTTCCATCCTCCCCACACGCACTTCCATCCTCCCCACAAGCACTTCCATCCTCCCCACAAGCACTTCCATCCTTCCCACAAGCACTTCCATCCTTCCAACAAGCACTTCCATCCTCCCCACACGCACTTCCATCCTTCCAACAAGCACTTCCATCCTCCCCACACGCACTTCCATCCTCCCCACAAGCACTTCCATCCTCCACACAAGCACTTCCATCCTCCCCACAAGCACTTCCATCCTTCCCACACTCACTTCCATCCTCCCCACAAGCACTTACATCCTCCCCACAAGCACTTCCATCCTCCCCACAAGCACTTCCATCCTCCCTTCAAGCACTTCAATCCCCCCCACCAGCATTTCCATCCTCTCCACAAGCACTTCCATCCTCTCCACAAGCACTTCCGTCCTCCCCACAAGCACTTCCATCCTCCACACACGCACTTCCATCCTTCCAACAAGCACTTCCATTCTCCCCACACGCACCTCCATCCTCGCCACAAGCACTTCCATCCTCTCCACAAGCACTTCCATCCTTCCCAAAAGCACTTCCATCCTCCCCACAAGCACTTCCATCCTCCCCACAAGCACTTCCATCCTCTCCACAAGCACTTCCATCCTTCCCAAAAGCACTTCCATACTCCCCACAAGTACTTCTATCATCCCACAAGCACTTCCATCTTCCCCACAAGCACTTCCATCCTCCCCACAAGCACTTCCATCCTCCCCACAAGCACTTTCATCCTCCCCACAAGCACTTCCATCCTCCCCACAAGCACTTCCATCCTTCCCACAAGCACTTCCATCCTCCCCACAAGCACTTCCATCTTCCCCACAAGCACTTCCATCCTCCCCACAAGCACTTCCATCCTCCCCACAAGAACTTCCATCCTTCCCACACGCACTTACATCCTCCCCACAAGCACTTCCATCCTCCCCACAAGCACTTCCATCCTCCCCACACGCACTTCCATCCTCCCCACAAGCACTTCCATCCTCCCCACAAGCACTTCCATCCTCCCCACAAGCACTTCCATCCTCCCCACAAGCACTTCCATCCTCCCCACAAGCACTTCCATCCTTCCTACAAGCACTTCCATCCTCCCCACAAGCACTTCCATCCTCCCCACAAGCACTTCCATCCTCCCCACAAGCACTTCCATCCTCCCATCAAGCACTTCCATCCTCCCCACACGCACTTCCATCCTCCCCACAAGCACTTCCATCCTCCCCACAAGCACTTCCATCCTCCCCACAAGCACTTCCATCCTCCCCACAAGCACTTCCATCCTCCCCACACGCACTTCCATCCTCCCCACAAGCACTTCCATCCTCCCCACAAGCACTTCCATCCTCCTTACAAGCACTTCCACCCTCTCCACAAGCACTTCCATCCTCCCCCCACGCACTTCCATCCTTCCAACAAGCACTTCCATCCTCCCACAAGCACTTCCATCCTTCCCACAACCACTTCCATCCTCCCCACAAGCACTTCCATCCTCCCCACAAGCACTTCCATCCTCCCCACAAGCACTTCCATCCTCCCCACAAGCACTTCCATCCTCCCCACAAGCACTTCCATCCTTCCCACAAGCACTTCCATCCTCCCCACAAGCACTTCCATCTTCCCCACAAGCACTTCCATCCTCCCCACAAGCACTTCCATCCTCCCCACAAGAACTTCCATCCTTCCCACACGCACTTACATCCTCCCCACAAGCACTTACATCCTCCCCACAAGCACTTCCATCCTCCCCACAAGCACTTCCATCCTCCCTTCAAGCACTTCAATCCCCCCCACCAGCATTTCCATCCTCTCCACAAGCACTTCCATCCTCTCCACAAGCACTTCCGTCCTCCCCACAAGCACTTCCATCCTCCACACACGCACTTCCATCCTTCCAACAAGCACTTCCATTCTCCCCACACGCACCTCCATCCTCGCCACAAGCACTTCCATCCTCTCCACAAGCACTTCCATCCTTCCCACAAGCACTTCCATCCTCCCCACAAGCACTTCCATCCTCCCCACAAGCACTTCCATCCTCTTCACAAGCACTTCCATCCTTCCCAAAAGCACTTCCATACTCCCCACAAGTACTTCTATCATCCCCACAAGCACTTCCATCTTCCCCACAAGCACTTCCATCCTCCCCACAAGCACTTCCATCCTCCCCACAAGCACTTTCATCCTCCCCACAAGCACTTCCATCCTCCCCACAAGCACTTCCATCCTTCCCACAAGCACTTCCATCCTCACCACAAGCACTTCCTTCTTCCCCACAAGCACTTAATTCCATCCTCCCTACAAGCACTTCCATCCTCCCCACAAGAACTTCCATCCTTCCCACACGCACTTACATCCTCCCCACAAGCACTTCCATCCTCCCCACAAGCACTTCCATCCTCCCCACACGCACTTCCATCCTCCCCACAAGCACTTCCATCCTCCCCACAAGCACTTCCATCCTCCCCACAAGCACTTCCATCCTCCCCACAAGCACTTCCATCCTCCCCACAAGCACTTCCATCCTTCCTACAAGCACTTCCATCCTCCCCACAAGCACTTCCATCCTCCCCACAAGCACTTCCATCCTCCCCACAAGCACTTCCATCCTCCCCACAAGCACTTCCATCCTCCCCACACGCACTTCCATCCTCCCCACAAGCACTTCCATCCTCCCCACAAGCACTTCCATCCTCCCCACAAGCACTTCCATCCTCCCCACAAGCACTTCCATCCTCCCCACACGCACTTCCATCCTCCCCACAAGCACTTCCATCCTCCCCACAAGCACTTCCATCCTCCTTACAAGCACTTCCATCCTCCCCACAAGCACTTCCATCCTCCCCATACGCACTTCCATCCTTCCAACAAGCACTTCCATCCTTCCACAAGCACTTCCATCCTCCCCACAAGCACTTCCATCCTCCCCACAAGCACTTCCATCCTCCCCACACGCACTTCCATCCTCCCCACAAGCACTTCCATCCTCCCCACAAGCACTTCCATCCTCCCCACAAGCACTTCCATCCTCCCCACAAACACTTCCATCCTCCCCACAAGCACTTCCATCCTCCCCACAAGCACTTCCATCCTTCCTACAAGCACTTCCATCCTCCCCACAAGCACTTCCATCCTCCCCACAAGCACTTCCATCCTCCCCACAAGCACTTCCATCCTCCCCACAAACACTTCCATCCTCCCCACACGCACTTTCATCCTCCCCACAAGCACTTCCATCCTCCCCACAAGCACTTCCATCCTCCCCACAAGCACTTCCATCCTCCCCACAAGCACTTCCATCCTCCCCACACGCACTTCCATCCTCCCCACAAGCACTTCCATCCTCCCCACAAGCACTTCCATCCTCCTTACAAGCACTTCCATCCTCCCCACAAGCACTTCCATCCTCCCCACACGCACTTCCATCCTTCCAACAAGCACTTCCATCCTCCCACAAGCTCTTCCATCCTCCCCACAAGCACTTCCATCCTCCCCACAAGCACTTCCATCCTCCCCACACGCACTTCCATCCTCCCCACAAGCACTTCCATCCTCCCCACAAGCACTTCCATCCTCCCCACACGCACTTCCATCCTCCCCACAAACACTTCCATCCTCCCCACACGCACTTCCATCCTCCCCACAAGCACTTCCATCCTCCCCACAAGCACTTCCATCCTTCCCACAAGCACTTCCATCCTTCCAACAAGCACTTCCATCCTCCCCACACGCACTTCCATCCTTCCAACAAGCACTTCCATCCTCCCCACACGCACTTCCATCCTCCCCACAAGCACTTCCATCCTCCACACAAGCACTTCCATCCTCCCCACAAGCACTTCCATCCTTCCCACACTCACTTCCATCCTCCCCACAAGCACTTACATCCTCCCCACAAGCACTTCCATCCTCCCCACAAGCACTTCCATCCTCCCTTCAAGCACTTCAATCCCCCCCACCAGCATTTCCATCCTCTCCACAAGCACTTCCATCCTCTCCACAAGCACTTCCGTCCTCCCCACAAGCACTTCCATCCTCCACACACGCACTTCCATCCTTCCAACAAGCACTTCCATTCTCCCCACACGCACCTCCATCCTCGCCACAAGCACTTCCATCCTCTCCACAAGCACTTCCATCCTTCCCAAAAGCACTTCCATCCTCCCCACAAGCACTTCCATCCTCCCCACAAGCACTTCCATCCTCTCCACAAGCACTTCCATCCTTCCCAAAAGCACTTCCATACTCCCCACAAGTACTTCTATCATCCCACAAGCACTTCCATCTTCCCCACAAGCACTTCCATCCTCCCCACAAGCACTTCCATCCTCCCCACAAGCACTTTCATCCTCCCCACAAGCACTTCCATCCTCCCCACAAGCACTTCCATCCTTCCCACAAGCACTTCCATCCTCCCCACAAGCACTTCCATCTTCCCCACAAGCACTTCCATCCTCCCCACAAGCACTTCCATCCTCCCCACAAGAACTTCCATCCTTCCCACACGCACTTACATCCTCCCCACAAGCACTTCCATCCTCCCCACAAGCACTTCCATCCTCCCCACACGCACTTCCATCCTCCCCACAAGCACTTCCATCCTCCCCACAAGCACTTCCATCCTCCCCACAAGCACTTCCATCCTCCCCACAAGCACTTCCATCCTCCCCACAAGCACTTCCATCCTTCCTACAAGCACTTCCATCCTCCCCACAAGCACTTCCATCCTCCCCACAAGCACTTCCATCCTCCCCACAAGCACTTCCATCCTCCCATCAAGCACTTCCATCCTCCCCACACGCACTTCCATCCTCCCCACAAGCACTTCCATCCTCCCCACAAGCACTTCCATCCTCCCCACAAGCACTTCCATCCTCCCCACAAGCACTTCCATCCTCCCCACACGCACTTCCATCCTCCCCACAAGCACTTCCATCCTCCCCACAAGCACTTCCATCCTCCTTACAAGCACTTCCATCCTCTCCACAAGCACTTCCATCCTCCCCCCACGCACTTCCATCCTTCCAACAAGCACTTCCATCCTCCCACAAGCACTTCCATCCTTCCCACAACCACTTCCATCCTCCCCACAAGCACTTCCATCCTCCCCACAAGCACTTCCATCCTCCCCACAAGCACTTCCATCCTCCCCACAAGCACTTCCATCCTCCCCACAAGCACTTCCATCCTTCCCACAAGCACTTCCATCCTCCCCACAAGCACTTCCATCTTCCCCACAAGCACTTCCATCCTCCCCACAAGCACTTCCATCCTCCCCACAAGAACTTCCATCCTTCCCACACGCACTTACATCCTCCCCACAAGCACTTCCATCCTCCCCACAAGCACTTCCATCCTCCCCACACGCACTTCCATCCTCCCCACAAGCACTTCCATCCTCCCCACAAGCACTTCCATCCTCCCCACAAGCACTTCCATCCTCCCCACAAGCACTTCCATCCTCCCCACAAGCACTTCCATCCTTCCTACAAGCACTTCCATCCTCCCCACAAGCACTTCCATCCTCCCCACAAGCACTTCCATCCTCCCCACAAGCACTTCCATCCTCCTCACAAGCACTTCCATCCTCCCCACACGCACTTCCATCCTCCCCACAAGCACTTCCATCCTCCCCACAAGCACTTCCATCCTCCCCACAAGCACTTCCATCCTCCCCACAAGCACTTCCATCCTCCCCACACGCACTTCCATCCTCCCCACAAGCACTTCCATCCTCCCCACAAGCACTTCCATCCTCCTTACAAGCACTTCCATCCTCCCCACAAGCACTTCCATCCTCCCCACACGCACTTCCATCCTTCCAACAAGCACTTCCATCCTCCCACAAGCACTTCCATCCTCCCCACAAGCACTTCCATCCTCCCCACAAGCACTTCCATCCTCCCCACACGCACTTCCATCCTCCCCACAAGCACTTCCATCCTCCCCACAAGCACTTCCATCCTCCCCACACGCACTTCCATCCTCCCCACAAACACTTCCATCCTCCCCACACGCACTTCCATCCTCCCCACAAGCACTTCCATCCTCCCCACAAGCACTTCCATCCTTCCCACAAGCACTTCCATCCTTCCCACAAGCACTTCCATCCTCCCCACACGCACTTCCATCCTTCCAACAAGCACTTCCATCCTCCCCACACGCACTTCCATCCTCCCCACAAGCACTTCCATCCTCCACACAAGCACTTCCATCCTCCCCACAAGCACTTCCATCCTTCCCACACGCACTTCCATCCTCCCCACAAGCACTTACATCCTCCCCACAAGCACTTCCATCCTCCCCACAAGCACTTCCATCCTCCCTTCAAGCACTTCAATCCCCCCACCAGCATTTCCATCCTCTCCACAAGCACTTCCATCCTCTCCACAAGCACTTCCGTCCTCCCCACAAGCACTTCCATCCTCCACACACGCACATCCATCCTTCCAACAAGCACTTCCATTCTCCCCACACGCACCTCCATCCTCGCCACAAGCACTTCCATCCTCTCCACAAGCACTTCCATCCTTCCCACAAGCACTTCCATCCTCCCCACAAGCACTTCCATCCTCCCCACAAGCACTTCCATCCTCTTCACAAGCACTTCCATCCTTCCCAAAAGCACTTCCATACTCCCCACAAGTACTTCTATCATCCCCACAAGCACTTCCATCTTCCCCACAAGCACTTCCATCCTCCCCACAAGCACTTCCATCCTCCCTACAAGCACTTCCATCCTCCCCACAAGCACTTCCATCCTCCCCACACGCACTTCCATCCTCCCCACAAACACTTCCATCCTCCCCACACGCACTTCCATCCTCCCCACAAGCACTTCCATCCTCCCCACAAGCACTTCCATCCTTCCCACAAGCACTTCCATCCTTCCCACAAGCACTTCCATCCTCCCCACACGCACTTCCATCCTTCCAACAAGCACTTCCATCCTCCCCACACGCACTTCCATCCTCCCCACAAGCACTTCCATCCTCCCCACAAGCACTTCCATCCTCCCCACAAGCACTTCCATCCTTCCCACACGCACTTCCATCCTCCCCACAAGCACTTACATCCTCCCCACAAGCACTTCCATCCTCCCCACAAGCACTTCCATCCTCCCTTCAAGCACTTCAATCCCCCCACCAGCATTTCCATCCTCTCCACAAGCACTTCCATCCTCTCCACAAGCACTTCCGTCCTCCCCACAAGCACTTCCATCCTCCACACACGCACATCCATCCTTCCAACAAGCACTTCCATTCTCCCCACACGCACCTCCATCCTCGCCACAAGCACTTCCATCCTCTCCACAAGCACTTCCATCCTTCCCACAAGCACTTCCATCCTCCCCACAAGCACTTCCATCCTCCCCACAAGCACTTCCATCCTCTTCACAAGCACTTCCATCCTTCCCAAAAGCACTTCCATACTCCCCACAAGTACTTCTATCATCCCCACAAGCACTTCCATCTTCCCCACAAGCACTTCCATCCTCCCCACAAGCACTTACATCCTCCCCACAAGCACTTCCATCCTCCCCACAAGCACTTCCATCCTCCCTTCAAGCACTTCAATCCCCCCCACCAGCATTTCCATCCTCTCCACAAGCACTTCCATCCTCTCCACAAGCACTTCCATCCTCCTCACAAGCACTTCCATCCTCCCCACAAGCACTTCCATCCTCCCCACAAGCACTTCCATCCTCCCCACAAGCACTTCCATCCTCCTCACAAGCACTTCCATCCTCCCCACACGCACTTCCATCCTCCCCACAAGCACTTCCATCCTCCCCACAAGCACTTCCATCCTCCCCACAAGCACTTCCATCCTCCCCACAAGCACTTCCATCCTCCCCACACGCACTTCCATCCTCCCAACAAGCACTTCCATCCTCCCCACAAGCACTTCTATCCTCCTTACAAGCACTTCCATCCTCCCCACAAGCACTTCCATCCTCCCCACACGCACTTCCATCCTTCCAACAAGCACTTCCATCCTCCCACAAGCACTTCCATCCTCCCCACAAGCACTTCCATCCTCCCCACAAGCACTTCCATCCTCCCCACACGCACTTCCATCCTCCCCACAAGCACTTCCATCCTCCCCACAAGCACTTCCATCCTCCCCACACGCACTTCCATCCTCCCCACAAACACTTCCATCCTCCCCACACGCACTTCCATCCTCCCCACAAGCACTTCCATCCTCCCCACAAGCACTTCCATCCTTCCCACAAGCACTTCCATCCTTCCCACAAGCACTTCCATCCTCCCCACACGCACTTCCATCCTTCCAACAAGCACTTCCATCCTCCCCACAAGCACTTCCATCCTTCCCACACGCACTTCCATCCTCCCCACAAGCACTTACATCCTCCCCACAAGCACTTCCATCCTCCCCACAAGCACTTCCATCCTCCCTTCAAGCACTTCAATCCCCCCCACCAGCATTTCCATCCTCTCCACAAGCACTTCCATCCTCTCCACAAGCACTTCCGTCCTCCCCACAAGCACTTCCATCCTCCACACACGCACTTCCATCCTTCCAACAAGCACTTCCATTCTCCCCACACGCACCTCCATCCTCGCCACAAGCACTTCCATCCTCTCCACAAGCACTTCCATCCTTCCCACAAGCACTTCCATCCTCCCCACAAGCACTTCCATCCTCCCCACAAGCACTTCCATCGTCTTCACAAGCACTTCCATCCTTCCCAAAAGCACTTCCATACTCCCCACAAGTACTTCTATCATCCCCACAAGCACTTCCATCTTCCCCACAAGCACTTCCATCCTCCCCACAAGCACTTCCATCCTCCCCACAAGCACTTTCATCCTCCCCACAAGCACTTCCATCCTCCCCACAAGCACTTCCATCCTTCCCACAAGCACTTCCATCCTCCCCACAAGCACTTCCATCTTCCCCACAAGCACTTCCATCCTCCCTACAAGCACTTCCATCCTCCCCACAAGAACTTCCATCCTTCCCACACGCACTTACATCCTCCCCACAAGCACTTCCATCCTCCCCACAAGCACTTCCATCCTCCCCACACGCACTTCCATCCTCCCCACAAGCACTTCCATCCTCCCCACAAGCACATCCATCCTCCCCACAAGCACTTCCATCCTCCCCACAAGCACTTCCATCCTCCCCACAAGCACTTCCATCCTTCCTACAAGCACTTCCATCCTCCCCACAAGCACTTCCATCCTCCCCACAAGCACTTCCATCCTCCCCACAAGCACTTCCATCCTCCCCACAAGCACTTCCATCCTCCCCACACGCACTTCCATCCTCCCCACAAGCACTTCCATCCTCCCCACAAGCACTTCCATCCTCCCCACAAGCACTTCCATCCTCCCCACAAGCACTTCCATCCTCCCCACACGCACTTCCATCCTCCCCACAAGCACTTCCATCCTCCCCACAAGCACTTCCATCCTCCTTACAAGCACTTCCATCCTCCCCACAAGCACTTCCATCCTCCCCATACGCACTTCCATCCTTCCAACAAGCACTTCCATCCTTCCACAAGCACTTCCATCCTCTCCACAAGCACTTCCATCCTCCCCACAAGCACTTCCATCCTCCCCACACGCACTTCCATCCTCCCCACAAGCACTTCCATCCTCCCCACAAGCACTTCCATCCTCCCCACACGCACTTCCATCCTCCCCACAAACACTTCCATCCTCCCCACAAGCACTTCCATCCTCCCCACAAGCACTTCCATCCTTCCTACAAGCACTTCCATCCTCCCCACAAGCACTTCCATCCTCCCCACAAGCACTTCCATCCTCCCCACAAGCACTTCCATCCTCCCCACAAACACTTCCATCCTCCCCACACGCACTTCCATCTTCCCCACAAGCACTTCCATCCTCCCCACAAGCACTTCCATCCTCCCCACAAGCACTTCCATCCTCCCCACAAGCACTTCCATCCTCCCCACACGCACTTCCATCCTCCCCACAAGCACTTCCATCCTCCTCACAAGCACTTCCATCCTCCTTACAAGCACTTCCATCCTCCCCACAAGCACTTCCATCCTCCCCACACGCACTTCCATCCTTCCAACAAGCACTTCCATCCTCCCACAAGCACTTCCATCCTCCCCACAAGCACTTCCATCCTCCCCACAAGCACTTCCATCCTCCCCACACGCACTTCCATCCTCCCCACAAGCACTTCCATCCTCCCCACAAGCACTTCCATCCTCCCCACACGCACTTCCATCCTCCCCACAAACACTTCCATCCTCCCCACACGCACTTCCATCCTCCCCACAAGCACTTCCATCCTCCCCACAAGCACTTCCATCCTTCCCACAAGCACTTCCATCCTTCCAACAAGCACTTCCATCCTCCCCACACGCACTTCCATCCTTCCAACAAGCACTTCCATCCTCCCCACACGCACTTCCATCCTCCCCACAAGCACTTCCATCCTCCACACAAGCACTTCCATCCTCCCCACAAGCACTTCCATCCTTCCCACACTCACTTCCATCCTCCCCACAAGCACTTACATCCTCCCCACAAGCACTTCCATCCTCCCCACAAGCACTTCCATCCTCCCTTCAAGCACTTCAATCCCCCCCACCAGCATTTCCATCCTCTCCACAAGCACTTCCATCCTCTCCACAAGCACTTCCGTCCTCCCCACAAGCACTTCCATCCTCCACACACGCACTTCCATCCTTCCAACAAGCACTTCCATTCTCCCCACACGCACCTCCATCCTCGCCACAAGCACTTCCATCCTCTCCACAAGCACTTCCATCCTTCCCACAAGCACTTCCATCCTCCCCACAAGCACTTCCATCCTCCCCACAAGCACTTCCATCCTCTCCACAAGCACTTCCATCCTTCCCAAAAGCACTTCCATACTCCCCACAAGTACTTCTATCATCCCACAAGCACTTCCATCTTCCCCACAAGCACTTCCATCCTCCCCACAAGCACTTCCATCCTCCCCACAAGCACTTTCATCCTCCCCACAAGCACTTCCATCCTCCCCACAAGCACTTCCATCCTTCCCACAAGCACTTCCATCCTCCCCACAAGCACTTCCATCTTCCCCACAAGCACTTCCATCCTCCCCACAAGCACTTCCATCCTCCCCACAAGAACTTCCATCCTTCCCACACGCACTTACATCCTCCCCACAAGCACTTCCATCCTCCCCACAAGCACTTCCATCCTCCCCACACGCACTTCCATCCTCCCCACAAGCACTTCCATCCTCCCCACAAGCACTTCCATCCTCCCCACAAGCACTTCCATCCTCCCCACAAGCACTTCCATCCTCCCCACAAGCACTTCCATCCTTCCTACAAGCACTTCCATCCTCCCCACAAGCACTTCCATCCTCCCCACAAGCACTTCCATCCTCCCCACAAGCACTTCCATCCTCCCATCAAGCACTTCCATCCTCCCCACACGCACTTCCATCCTCCCCACAAGCACTTCCATCCTCCCCACAAGCACTTCCATCCTCCCCACAAGCACTTCCATCCTCCCCACAAGCACTTCCATCCTCCCCACACGCACTTCCATCCTCCCCACAAGCACTTCCATCCTCCCCACAAGCACTTCCATCCTCCTTACAAGCACTTCCATCCTCTCCACAAGCACTTCCATCCTCCCCCCACGCACTTCCATCCTTCCAACAAGCACTTCCATCCTCCCACAAGCACTTCCATCCTTCCCACAACCACTTCCATCCTCCCCACAAGCACTTCCATCCTCCCCACAAGCACTTCCATCCTCCCCACAAGCACTTCCATCCTTCCTACAAGCACTTCCATCCTCCCCACAAGCACTTCCATCCTCCCCACAAACACTTCCATCCTCCCCACAAGCACTTCCATCCTCCCCACAAGCACTTCCATCCTCCCCACACGCACTTCCATCCTCCCCACAAGCACTTCCAT
The DNA here is from genome assembly GCF_040958095.1 of Procambarus clarkii. NCBI lineage: Eukaryota > Metazoa > Arthropoda > Malacostraca > Decapoda > Cambaridae > Procambarus > Procambarus clarkii. The sequence continues at coordinate 19,650,724 of NC_091201.1, forward strand.
CCTCCCCACAAGCACTTCCATCCTCCCCACAAGCACTTCCATCCTCCCCACAAGCACTTCCATCCTCCCCACACGCACTTCCATCCTCCCCACAAGCACTTCCATCCTCCCCACAAGCACTTCCATCCTCCTTACAAGCACTTCCATCCTCCCCACAAGCACTTCCATCCTCCCCACACGCACTTCCATCCTTCCAACAAGCACTTCCATCCTCCCACAAGCACTTCCATCCTCCCCACAAGCACTTCCATCCTCCCCACAAGCACTTCCATCCTCCCCACACGCACTTCCATCCTCCCCACAAGCACTTCCATCCTCCCCACAAGCACTTCCATCCTCCCCACACGCACTTCCATCCTCCCCACAAACACTTCCATCCTCCCCACACGCACTTCCATCCTCCCCACAAGCACTTCCATCCTTCCCACAAGCACTTCCATCCTTCCCACAAGCACTTCCATCCTCCCCACACGCACTTCCATCCTTCCAACAAGCACTTCCATCCTCCCCACACGCACTTCCATCCTCCCCACAAGCACTTACATCCTCCAACAAGCACTTCCATCCTCCCCACAAGCACTTCCATCCTCCCTTCAAGCACTTCAATCCCCCCCACCAGCATTTCCATCCTCTCCACAAGCACTTCCATCCTCTCCATAAGCACTTCCGTCCTCCCCACAAGCACTTCCATCCTCCACACACGCACTTCCATCCTTCCAACAAGCACTTCCATTCTCCCCACACGCACCTCCATCCTCGCCACAAGCACTTCCATCCTCTCCACAAGCACTTCCATCCTTCCTACAAGCACTTCCATCCTCCCCACAAGCACTTCCATCCTCCCCACAAGCACTTTCATCCTCCCCACAAGCACTTTCATCCTTCCCACAAGCACTTCCATCCTTCCCACAAGCACTTCCATCCTCCCCACAAGCACTTCCATCTTCCCCACAAGCACTTCCATCCTCCCCACAAGCACTTCCATCCTCCCCACAAGCACTTCCATCCTCCCCACACGCACTTCCATCCTCCCCACAAGCACTTCCATCTTCCCCACAAGCACTTCCATCCTCCCCACAAGCACTTCCATCCTCCCCACAAGAACTTCCATCCTTCCCACACGCACTTACATCCTCCCCACAAGCACTTCCATCCTCCCCACAAGCACTTCCATCCTCCCCACACGCACTTCCATCCTCCCCACAAGCACTTCTATCCTCCCCACAAGCACTTCCATCCTCCCCACAAGCACTTCCATCCTCCCCACAAGCACTTCCATCCTCCCCACAAGCACTTCCATCCTTCCTACAAGCACTTCCATCCTCCCCACAAGCACTTCCATCCTCCCCACAAGCACTTCCATCCTCCCCACAAGCACTTCCATCCTCCCCACAAGCACTTCCATCCTCCCCACACGCACTTCCATCTTCCCCACAAGCACTTCCATCCTCCCCACAAGCACTTCCATCCTCCCCACAAGCACTTCCATCCTCCCCACAAGCACTTCCATCCTCCCCACACGCACTTCCATCCTCCCCACAAGCACTTCCATTCTCAACACAAGCACTTCCATCCTCCTTACAAGCACTTCCATCCTCCCCACAAGCACTTCCATCCTCCCCACACGCACTTCCATCCTTCCAACAAGCACTTCCATCCTTCCACAAGCACTTCCATCCTCCCCACAAGCACTTCCATCCTCCCCACAAGCACTTCCATCCTCCCCACAAGCACTTCCATCCTCCCCACAAGCACTTCCATCCTCCCCACACGCACTTCCATCCTCCCCACAAACACTTCCATCCTCCCCACAAGCACTTCCATCCTCCCCACAAGCGCTTCCATCCTTCCTACAAGCACTTCCATCCTCCCCACAAGCACTTCCATCCTCCCCACAAGCACTTCCATCCTCCCCACAAGCACTTCCATCCTCCCCACAAGCACTTCCATCCTCCCCACACGCACTTCCATCCTCCCCACAAGCACTTCCATCCTCCCCACAAGCACTTCCATCCTCCCCACAAGCACTTCCATCCTCCCCACACGCACTTCCATCCTCCCCACAAGCACTTCCATCCTCCCCACAAGCACTTCCATACTCCTTACAAGCACTTCCATCCTCCCCACAAGCACTTCCATCCTCCCCACACGCACTTCAATCCTTCCAACAAGCACTTCCATCCTTCCACAAGCACTTCCATCCTCCCCACAAGCACTTCCATCCTCCCCACAAGCACTTCCATCCTCCCCACACGCACTTCCATCCTCCCCACAAGCACTTCCATCCTCCCCACAAGCACTTCCATCCTCCCCACACGCACTTCCATCCTTCCAACAAGCACTTCCATCCTTCCACAAGCACTTCCATCCTCCCCACAAGCACTTCCATCCTCCCCACAAGCACTTCCATCCTCCCCACACGCACTTCCATCCTCCCCACAAGCACTTCCATCCTCCCCACAAGCACTTCCATCCTCCCCACACGCACTTCCATCCTCCCCACAAACACTTCCATCCTCCCCACAAGCACTTCCATCCTCCCCACAAGCACTTCCATCCTTCCTACAAGCACTTCCATCCTCCCCACAAGCACTTCCATCCTCCCCACAAGCACTTCCATCCTCCCCACAAGCACTTCCATCCTCCCCACAAGCACTTCCATCCTCCCCACACGCACTTCCATCCTCCCCACAAGCACTTCCATCCTCCCCACAAGCACTTCCATCCTCCCCACAAGCACTTCCATCCTCCACACACGCACTTCCATCCTCTCCACAAGCACTTCCGTCCTCCCCACAAGCACTTCCATCCTCCACACACGCACTTCCATCCTTCCAACAAGCACTTCCATTCTCCCCACACGCACCTCCATCCTCGCCACAAGCACTTCCATCCTCTCCACAAGCACTTCCATCCTTCCCACAAGCACTTCCATCCTCCCCACAAGCACTTCCATCCTCCCCACAAGCACTTCCATCCTCTCCACAAGCACTTCCATCCTTCCCAAAAGCACTTCCATACTCCCCACAAGTACTTCTATCATCCCCACAAGCACTTCCATCCTCCCCACAAGCACTTCCATCCTCCCCACAAGCACTTCCATCCTCCCTTCAAGCACTTCAATCCCCCCCACCAGCATTTCCATCCTCTCCACAAGCACTTCCATCCTCTCCACAAGCACTTCCGTCCTCCCCACAAGCACTTCCATCCTCCACACACGCACTTCCATCCTTCCAACAAGCACTTCCATTCTCCCCACACGCACCTCCATCCTCGCCACAAGCACTTCCATCCTCTCCACAAGCACTTCCATCCTTCCCACAAGCACTTCCATCCTCCCCACAAGCACTTCCATCCTCCCCACAAGCACTTCCATCCTCTTCACAAGCACTTCCATCCTTCCCAAAAGCACTTCCATACTCCCCACAAGTACTTCTATCATCCCCACAAGCACTTCCATCTTCCCCACAAGCACTTCCATCCTCCCCACAAGCACTTCCATCCTCCCCACAAGCACTTTCATCCTCCCCACAAGCACTTCCATCCTCCCCACAAGCACTTCCATCCTTCCCACAAGCACTTCCATCCTCCCCACAAGCACTTCCATCTTCCCCACAAGCACTTCCATCCTCCCCACAAGCACTTCCATCCTCCCCACAAGAACTTCCATCCTTCCCACACGCACTTACATCCTCCCCACAAGCACTTCCATCCTCCCCACAAGCACTTCCATCCTCCCCACACGCACTTCCATCCTCCCCACAAGCACTTCCATCCTCCCCACAAGCACTTCCATCCTCCCCACAAGCACTTCCATCCTCCCCACAAGCACTTCCATCCTCCCCACAAGCACTTCCATCCTTCCTACAAGCACTTCCATCCTCCCCACAAGCACTTCCATCCTCCCCACAAGCACTTCCATCCTCCCCACAAGCACTTCCATCCTCCCCACAAGCACTTCCATCCTCCCCACACGCACTTCCATCCTCCCCACAAGCACTTCCATCCTCCCCACAAGCACTTCCATCCTCCCCACAAGCACTTCCATCCTCCCCACAAGCACTTCCATCCTCCCCACACGCACTTCCATCCTCCCCACAAGCACTTCCATCCTCCCCACAAGCACTTCCATCCTCCTTACAAGCACTTCCATCCTCCCCTCAAGCACTTCCATCCTCCCCATACGCACTTCCATCCTTCCAACAAGCACTTCCATCCTTCCACAAGCACTTCCATCCTCCCCACAAGCACTTCTATCCTCCCCACAAGCACTTCCATCCTCCCCACACGCACTTCCATCCTCCCCACAAGCACTTCCATCCTCCCCACAAGCACTTCCATCCTCCCCACACGCACTTCCATCCTCCCCACAAACACTTCCATCCTCCCCACAAGCACTTCCATCCTCCCCACAAGCACTTCCATCCTTCCTACAAGCACTTCCATCCTCCCCACAAGCACTTCCATCCTCCCCACAAGCACTTCCATCCTCCCCACAAGCACTTCCATCCTCCCCACAAACACTTCCATCCTCCCCACACGCACTTCCATCCTCCCCACAAGCACTTCCATCCTCCCCACAAGCACTTCCATCCTCCCCACAAGCACTTCCATCCTCCCCACAAGTACTTCCATCCTCCCCACACGCACTTCCATCCTCCCCACAAGCACTTCCATCCTCCCCACAAGCACTTCCATCCTCCTTACAAGCACTTCCATCCTCCCCACAAGCACTTCCATCCTCCCCACACGCACTTCCATCCTTCCAACAAGCACTTCCATCCTCCCACAAGCACTTCCATCCTCCCCACAAGCACTTCCATCCTCCCCACAAGCACTTCCATCCTCCCCACACGCACTTCCATCCTCCCCACAAGCACTTCCATCCTCCCCACAAGCACTTCCATCCTCCCCACACGCACTTCCATCCTCCCCACAAACACTTCCATCCTCCCCACACGCACTTCCATCCTCCCCACAAGCACTTCCATCCTCCCCACAAGCACTTCCATCCTTCCCACAAGCACTTCCATCCTTCCAACAAGCACTTCCATCCTCCCCACACGCACTTCCATCCTTCCAACAAGCACTTCCATCCTCCCCACACGCACTTCCATCCTCCCCACAAGCACTTCCATCCTCCACACAAGCACTTCCATCCTCCCCACAAGCACTTCCATCCTTCCCACACTCACTTCCATCCTCCCCACAAGCACTTACATCCTCCCCACAAGCACTTCCATCCTCCCCACAAGCACTTCCATCCTCCCTTCAAGCACTTCAATCCCCCCCACCAGCATTTCCATCCTCTCCACAAGCACTTCCATCCTCTCCACAAGCACTTCCGTCCTCCCCACAAGCACTTCCATCCTCCACACACGCACTTCCATCCTTCCAACAAGCACTTCCATTCTCCCCACACGCACCTCCATCCTCGCCACAAGCACTTCCATCCTCTCCACAAGCACTTCCATCCTTCCCACAAGCACTTCCATCCTCCCCACAAGCACTTCCATCCTCCCCACAAGCACTTCCATCCTCTCCACAAGCACTTCCATCCTTCCAAAAGCACTTCCATACTCCCCACAAGTACTTCTATCATCCCCACAAGCACTTCCATCTTCCCCACAAGCACTTCCATCCTCCCCACAAGCACTTCCATCCTCCCCACAAGCACTTTCATCCTCCCCACAAGCACTTCCATCCTCCCCACAAGCACTTCCATCCTCCCCACAAGCACTTCTATCCTCCCCACAAGCACTTCCATCCTTCCTACAAGCACTTCCATCCTCCCCACAAGCACTTCCATCCTCCCCACAAGCACTTCCATCCTCCCCACAAGCACTTCCATCCTCCCATCAAGCACTTCCATCCTCCCCACACGCACTTCCATCCTCCCCACAAGCACTTCCATCCTCCCCACAAGCACTTCCATCCTTCCTACAAGCACTTCCATCCTCCCCACAAGCACTTCCATCCTCCCCACACGCACTTCCATCCTCCCCACAAGCACTTCCATCCTCCCCACAAGCACTTCCATCCTCCTTACAAGCACTTCCATCCTCTCCACAAGCACTTCCATCCTCCCCCCACGCACTTCCATCCTTCCAACAAGCACTTCCATCCTCCCACAAGCACTTCCATCCTTCCCACAACCACTTCCATCCTCCCCACAAGCACTTCCATCCTCCCCACAAGCACTTCCATCCTCCCCACAAGCACTTCCATCCTTCCTACAAGCACTTCCATCCTCCCCACAAGCACTTCCATCCTCCCCACAAACACTTCCATCCTCCCCACAAGCACTTCCATCCTCCCCACAAGCACTTCCATCCTCCCCACACGCACTTCCATCCTCCCCACAAGCACTTCCATCCTCCCCACAAGCACTTCCATCCTCCCCACAAGCACTTCCATCCTCCCCACAAGCACTTCCATCCTCCCCACACGCACTTCCATCCTCCCCACAAGCACTTCCATCCTCCCCACAAGCACTTCCATCCTCCTTACAAGCACTTCCATCCTCCCCACAAGCACTTCCATCCTCCCCACACGCACTTCCATCCTTCCAACAAGCACTTCCATCCTCCCACAAGCACTTCCATCCTCCCCACAAGCACTTCCATCCTCCCCACAAGCACTTCCATCCTCCCCACACGCACTTCCATCCTCCCCACAAGCACTTCCATCCTCCCCACAAGCACTTCCATCCTCCCCACACGCACTTCCATCCTCCCCACAAACACTTCCATCCTCCCCACACGCACTTCCATCCTCCCCACAAGCACTTCCATCCTTCCCACAAGCACTTCCATCCTTCCCACAAGCACTTCCATCCTCCCCACACGCACTTCCATCCTTCCAACAAGCACTTCCATCCTCCCAACAAGCACTTCCATCCTCCCCACAAGCACTTCCATCCTCCCTTCAAGCACTTCAATCCCCCCCACCAGCATTTCCATCCTCTCCACAAGCACTTCCATCCTCTCCACAAGCACTTCCGTCCTCCCCACAAGCACTTCCATCCTCCACACACGCACTTCCATCCTTCCAACAAGCACTTCCATTCTCCCCACACGCACCTCCATCCTCGCCACAAGCACTTCCATCCTCTCCACAAGCACTTCCATCCTTCCCACAAGCACTTCCATCCTCCCCACAAGCACTTCCATCCTCCCCACAAGCACTTTCATCCTCCCCACAAGCACTTTCATCCTTCCCACAAGCACTTCCATCCTTCCCACAAGCACTTCCATCCTCCCCACAAGCACTTCCATCTTCCCCACAAGCACTTCCATCCTCCCCACAAGCACTTCCATCCTCCCCACAAGCACTTCCATCCTCCCCACACGCACTTCCATCCTCCCCACAAGCACTTCCATCTTCCCCACAAGCACTTCCATCCTCCCCACAAGCACTTCCATCCTCCCCACAAGAACTTCCATCCTTCCCACACTCACTTACATCCTCCCCACAAGCACTTCCATCCTCCCCACAAGCACTTCCATCCTCCCCACACGCACTTCCATCCTCCCCACAAGCACTTCTATCCTCCCCACAAGCACTTCCATCCTTCCTACAAGCACTTCCATCCTCCCCACAAGCACTTCCATCCTCCCCACAAGCACTTCCATCCTCCCCACACGCACTTCCATCCTTCCAACAAGCACTTCCATCCTTCCACAAGCACTTCCATCCTCCCCAGAAGCACTTCCATCCTCCCCACAAGCACTTCCATCCTCCCCACAAGCACTTCCATCCTCCCCACAAGCACTTCCATCCTCCCCACACGCACTTCCATCCTCCCCACAAACACTTCCATCCTCCCCACAAGCACTTCCATCCTCCCCACAAGCACTTCCATCCTTCCTACAAGCACTTCCATCCTCCCCACAAGCACTTCCATCCTCCCCACAAGCACTTCCATCCTCCCCACAATCACTTCCATCCTCCCCACAAGCACTTCCATCCTCCCCACACGCACTTCCATCCTCCCCACAAGCACTTCCATCCTCCCCACAAGCACTTCCATCCTCCCCACAAGCACTTCCATCCTCCCCACACGCACTTCCATCCTCCCCACAAGCACTTCCATCCTCCCCACAAGCACTTCCATCCTCCTTACAAGCACTTCCATCCTCCCCACAAGCACTTCCATCCTCCCCACACGCACTTCCATCCTTCCAACAAGCACTTCCATCCTTCCACAAGCACTTCCATCCTCCCCACAAGCACTTCCATCCTCCCCACAAGCACTTCCATCCTCCCCACACGCACTTCCATCCTCCCCACAAGCACTTCCATCCTCCCCACAAGCACTTCCATCCTCCCCACACGCACTTCCATCCTTCCAACAAGCACTTCCATCCTTCCACAAGCACTTCCATCCTCCCCACAAGCACTTCCATCATCCCCACAAGCACTTCCATCCTCCCCACACGCACTTCCATCCTCCCCACAAGCACTTCCATCCTCCCCACAAGCACTTCCATCCTCCCCACACGCACTTCCATCCTCCCCACAAACACTTCCATCCTCCCCACAAGCACTTCCATCCTCCCCACAAGCACTTCCATCCTTCCTACAAGCACTTCCATCCTCCCCACAAGCACTTCCATCCTCCCCACAAGCACTTCCATCCTCCCCACAAGCACTTCCATCCTCCCTACAAGCACTTCCATCCTCCCCACACGCACTTCCATCCTCCCCACAAGCACTTCCATCCTCCCCACAAGCACTTCCATCCTCCCCACAAGCACTTCCATCCTCCACACACGCACTTCCATCCTCTCCACAAGCACTTCCGTCCTCCCCACAAGCACTTCCATCCTCCACACACGCACTTCCATCCTTCCAACAAGCACTTCCATTCTCCCCACACGCACCTCCATCCTCGCCACAAGCACTTCCATCCTCTCCACAAGCACTTCCATCCTTCCCACAAGCACTTCCATCCTCCCCACAAGCACTTCCATCCTCCCCACAAGCACTTCCATCCTCTCCACAAGCACTTCCATCCTTCCCAAAAGCACTTCCATACTCCCCACAAGTACTTCTATCATCCCCACAAGCACTTCCATCTTCCCCACAAGCACTTCCATCCTCCCCACAAGCACTTCCATCCTCCCCACAAGCACTTTCATCCTCCCCACAAGCACTTCCATCCTCCCCACAAGCACTTCCATCCTTCCCACAAGCACTTCCATCCTCCCCACAAGCACTTCCATCTTCCCCACAAGCACTTCCATCCTCCCCACAAGCACTTCCATCCTCCCCACAAGAACTTCCATCCTTCCCACACGCACTTACATCCTCCCCACAAGCACTTCCATCCTCCCCACAAGCACTTCCATCCTCCCCACACGCACTTCCATCCTCCCCACAAGCACTTCCATCCTCCCCACAAGCACTTCCATCCTCCCCACAAGCACTTCCATCCTCCCCACAAGCACTTCCATCCTCCCCACAAGCACTTCCATCCTTCCTACAAGCACTTCCATCCTCCCCACAAGCACTTCCATCCTCCCCACAAGCACTTCCATCCTCCCCACAAGCACTTCCATCCTCCCCACAAGCACTTCCATCCTCCCCACACGCACTTCCATCCTCCCCACAAGCACTTCCATCCTCCCCACAAGCACTTCCATCCTCCCCACAAGCACTTCCATCCTCCCCACAAGCACTTCCATCCTCCCCACACGCACTTCCATCCTCCCCACAAGCACTTCCATCCTCCCCACAAGCACTTCTATCCTCCTTACAAGCACTTCCATCCTCCCCACAAGCACTTCCATCCTCCCCACACGCACTTCCATCCTTCCAACAAGCACTTCCATCCTCCCACAAGCACTTCCATCCTCCCCACAAGCACTTCCATCCTCCCCACAAGCACTTCCATCCTCCCCACACGCACTTCCATCCTCCCCACAAACACTTCCATCCTCCCCACAAGCACTTCCATCCTCCCCACAAGCACTTCCATCCTTCCCACAAGCACTTCCATCCTTCCCACAAGCACTTCCATCCTCCCCACACGCACTTCCATCCTTCCAACAAGCACTTCCATCCTCCCCACACGCACTTCCATCCTCCCCACAAGCACTTCCATCCTCCACACAAGCACTTCCATCCTCCCCACAAGCACTTCCATCCTTCCCACACGCACTTCCATCCTCCCCACAAGCACTTACATCCTCCCCACAAGCACTTCCATCCTCCCCACAAGCACTTCCATCCTCCCTTCAAGCACTTCAATCCCCCCCACCAGCATTTCCATCCTCTCCACAAGCACTTCCATCCTCTCCACAAGCACTTCCGTCCTCCCCACAAGCACTTCCATCCTCCACACACGCACTTCCATCCTTCCAACAAGCACTTCCATTCTCCCCACACGCACCTCCATCCTCGCCACAAGCACTTCCATCCTCTCCACAAGCACTGCCATCCTTCCCACAAGCACTTCCATCCTCCCCACAAGCACTTCCATCCTCCCCACAAGCACTTCCATCTTCCCCACAAGCACTTCCATCCTCCCCACAAGCACTTCCATCCTCCCCACAAGCACTTCCATCCTCCTTACAAGCACTTCCATCCTCCCCACAAGCACTTCCATCCTCCCCACACGCACTTCCATCCTTCCAACAAGCACTTCCATCCTCCCACAAGCACTTCCATCCTCCCCACAAGCACTTCCATCCTCCCCACAAGCACTTCCATCCTCCCCACACGCACTTCCATCCTCCCCACATGCACTTCCATCCTCCCCACAAGCACTTCCATCCTCCCCACACGCACTTCCATCCTCCCCACAAACACTTCCATCCTCCCCACACGCACTTCCATCCTCCCCACAAGCACTTCCATCCTCCCCACAAGCACTTCCATCCTTCCCACAAGCACTTCCATCCTTCCCACAAGCACTTCCATCCTCCCCACACGCACTTCCATCCTTCCAACAAGCACTTCCATCCTCCCCACAAGCACTTCCATCCTTCCCACACGCACTTCCATCCTCCCCACAAGCACTTACATCCTCCCCACAAGCACTTCCATCCTCCCCACAAGCACTTCCATCCTCCCTTCAAGCACTTCAATCCCCCCCACCAGCATTTCCATCCTCTCCACAAGCACTTCCATCCTCTCCACAAGCACTTCCGTCCTCCCCACAAGCACTTCCATCCTCCACACACGCACTTCCATCCTTCCAACAAGCACTTCCATTCTCCCCACACGCACCTCCATCCTCGCCACAAGCACTTCCATCCTCTCCACAAGCACTTCCATCCTTCCCACAAGCACTTCCATCCTCCCCACAAGCACTTCCATCCTCCCCACAAGCACTTCCATCGTCTTCACAAGCACTTCCATCCTTCCCAAAAGCACTTCCATACTCCCCACAAGTACTTCTATCATCCCCACAAGCACTTCCATCTTCCCCACAAGCACTTCCATCCTCCCCACAAGCACTTCCATCCTCCCCACAAGCACTTTCATCCTCCCCACAAGCACTTCCATCCTCCCCACAAGCACTTCCATCCTTCCCACAAGCACTTCCATCCTCCCCACAAGCACTTCCATCTTCCCCACAAGCACTTCCATCCTCCCTACAAGCACTTCCATCCTCCCCACAAGAACTTCCATCCTTCCCACACGCACTTACATCCTCCCCACAAGCACTTCCATCCTCCCCACAAGCACTTCCATCCTCCCCACACGCACTTCCATCCTCCCCACAAGCACTTCCATCCTCCCCACAAGCACTTCCATCCTCCCCACAAGCACTTCCATCCTCCCCACAAGCACTTCCATCCTCCCCACAAGCACTTCCATCCTTCCTACAAGCACTTCCATCCTCCCCACAAGCACTTCCATCCTCCCCACAAGCACTTCCATCCTCCCCACAAGCACTTCCATCCTCCCCACAAGCACTTCCATCCTCCCCACACGCACTTCCATCCTCCCCACAAGCACTTCCATCCTCCCCACAAGCACTTCCATCCTCCCCACAAGCACTTCCATCCTTCCTACAAGCACTTCCATCCTCCCCACAAGCACTTCCATCCTCCCCACAAGCACTTCCATCCTCCCCACAAGCACTTCCATCCTCCCCACAAGCACTTCCATCCTCCCCACACGCACTTCCATCCTCCCCACAAACACTTCCATCCTCCCCACAAGCACTTCCATCCTCCCCACAAGCGCTTCCATCCTTCCTACAAGCACTTCCATCCTCCCCACAAGCACTTCCATCCTCCCCACAAGCACTTCCATCCTCCCCACAAGCACTTCCATCCTCCCCACAAGCACTTCCATCCTCCCCACACGCACTTCCATCCTCCCCACAAGCACTTCCATCCTCCCCACAAGCACTTCCATCCTCCCCACAAGCACTTCCATCCTCCCCACACGCACTTCCATCCTCCCCACAAGCACTTCCATCCTCCCCACAAGCACTTCCATACTCCTTACAAGCACTTCCATCCTCCCCACAAGCACTTCCATCCTCCCCACACGCACTTCAATCCTTCCAACAAGCACTTCCATCCTTCCACAAGCACTTCCATCCTCCCCACAAGCACTTCCATCCTCCCCACAAGCACTTCCATCCTCCCCACACGCACTTCCATCCTCCCCACAAGCACTTCCATCCTCCCCACAAGCACTTCCATCCTCCCCACACGCACTTCCATCCTTCCAACAAGCACTTCCATCCTTCCACAAGCACTTCCATCCTCCCCACAAGCACTTCCATCCTCCCCACAAGCACTTCCATCCTCCCCACACGCACTTCCATCCTCCCCACAAGCACTTCCATCCTCCCCACAAGCACTTCCATCCTCCCCACACGCACTTCCATCCTCCCCACAAACACTTCCATCCTCCCCACAAGCACTTCCATCCTCCCCACAAGCACTTCCATCCTTCCTACAAGCACTTCCATCCTCCCCACAAGCACTTCCATCCTCCCCACAAGCACTTCCATCCTCCCCACAAGCACTTCCATCCTCCCCACAAGCACTTCCATCCTCCCCACACGCACTTCCATCCTCCCCACAAGCACTTCCATCCTCCCCACAAGCACTTCCATCCTCCCCACAAGCACTTCCATCCTCCACACACGCACTTCCATCCTCTCCACAAGCACTTCCGTCCTCCCCACAAGCACTTCCATCCTCCACACACGCACTTCCATCCTTCCAACAAGCACTTCCATTCTCCCCACACGCACCTCCATCCTCGCCACAAGCACTTCCATCCTCTCCACAAGCACTTCCATCCTTCCCACAAGCACTTCCATCCTCCCCACAAGCACTTCCATCCTCCCCACAAGCACTTCCATCCTCTCCACAAGCACTTCCATCCTTCCCAAAAGCACTTCCATACTCCCCACAAGTACTTCTATCATCCCCACAAGCACTTCCATCCTCCCCACAAGCACTTCCATCCTCCCCACAAGCACTTCCATCCTCCCTTCAAGCACTTCAATCCCCCCCACCAGCATTTCCATCCTCTCCACAAGCACTTCCATCCTCTCCACAAGCACTTCCGTCCTCCCCACAAGCACTTCCATCCTCCACACACGCACTTCCATCCTTCCAACAAGCACTTCCATTCTCCCCACACGCACCTCCATCCTCGCCACAAGCACTTCCATCCTCTCCACAAGCACTTCCATCCTTCCCACAAGCACTTCCATCCTCCCCACAAGCACTTCCATCCTCCCCACAAGCACTTCCATCCTCTTCACAAGCACTTCCATCCTTCCCAAAAGCACTTCCATACTCCCCACAAGTACTTCTATCATCCCCACAAGCACTTCCATCTTCCCCACAAGCACTTCCATCCTCCCCACAAGCACTTCCATCCTCCCCACAAGCACTTTCATCCTCCCCACAAGCACTTCCATCCTCCCCACAAGCACTTCCATCCTTCCCACAAGCACTTCCATCCTCCCCACAAGCACTTCCATCTTCCCCACAAGCACTTCCATCCTCCCCACAAGCACTTCCATCCTCCCCACAAGAACTTCCATCCTTCCCACACGCACTTACATCCTCCCCACAAGCACTTCCATCCTCCCCACAAGCACTTCCATCCTCCCCACACGCACTTCCATCCTCCCCACAAGCACTTCCATCCTCCCCACAAGCACTTCCATCCTCCCCACAAGCACTTCCATCCTCCCCACAAGCACTTCCATCCTCCCCACAAGCACTTCCATCCTTCCTACAAGCACTTCCATCCTCCCCACAAGCACTTCCATCCTCCCCACAAGCACTTCCATCCTCCCCACAAGCACTTCCATCCTCCCCACAAGCACTTCCATCCTCCCCACACGCACTTCCATCCTCCCCACAAGCACTTCCATCCTCCCCACAAGCACTTCCATCCTCCCCACAAGCACTTCCATCCTCCCCACAAGCACTTCCATCCTCCCCACACGCACTTCCATCCTCCCCACAAGCACTTCCATCCTCCCCACAAGCACTTCCATCCTCCTTACAAGCACTTCCATCCTCCCCTCAAGCACTTCCATCCTCCCCATACGCACTTCCATCCTTCCAACAAGCACTTCCATCCTTCCACAAGCACTTCCATCCTCCCCACAAGCACTTCTATCCTCCCCACAAGCACTTCCATCCTCCCCACACGCACTTCCATCCTCCCCACAAGCACTTCCATCCTCCCCACAAGCACTTCCATCCTCCCCACACGCACTTCCATCCTCCCCACAAACACTTCCATCCTCCCCACAAGCACTTCCATCCTCCCCACAAGCACTTCCATCCTTCCTACAAGCACTTCCATCCTCCCCACAAGCACTTCCATCCTCCCCACAAGCACTTCCATCCTCCCCACAAGCACTTCCATCCTCCCCACAAACACTTCCATCCTCCCCACACGCACTTCCATCCTCCCCACAAGCACTTCCATCCTCCCCACAAGCACTTCCATCCTCCCCACAAGCACTTCCATCCTCCCCACAAGTACTTCCATCCTCCCCACACGCACTTCCATCCTCCCCACAAGCACTTCCATCCTCCCCACAAGCACTTCCATCCTCCTTACAAGCACTTCCATCCTCCCCACAAGCACTTCCATCCTCCCCACACGCACTTCCATCCTACCAACAAGCACTTCCATCCTCCCACAAGCACTTCCATCCTCCCCACAAGCACTTCCATCCTCCCCACAAGCACTTCCATCCTCCCCACACGCACTTCCATCCTCCCCACAAGCACTTCCATCCTCCCCACAAGCACTTCCATCCTCCCCACACGCACTTCCATCCTCCCCACAAACACTTCCATCCTCCCCACACGCACTTCCATCCTCCCCACAAGCACTTCCATCCTCCCCACAAGCACTTCCATCCTTCCCACAAGCACTTCCATCCTTCCAACAAGCACTTCCATCCTCCCCACACGCACTTCCATCCTTCCAACAAGCACTTCCATCCTCCCCACACGCACTTCCATCCTCCCCACAAGCACTTCCATCCTCCACACAAGCACTTCCATCCTCCCCACAAGCACTTCCATCCTTCCCACACTCACTTCCATCCTCCCCACAAGCACTTACATCCTCCCCACAAGCACTTCCATCCTCCCCACAAGCACTTCCATCCTCCCTTCAAGCACTTCAATCCCCCCCACCAGCATTTCCATCCTCTCCACAAGCACTTCCATCCTCTCCACAAGCACTTCCGTCCTCCCCACAAGCACTTCCATCCTCCACACACGCACTTCCATCCTTCCAACAAGCACTTCCATTCTCCCCACACGCACCTCCATCCTCGCCACAAGCACTTCCATCCTCTCCACAAGCACTTCCATCCTTCCCACAAGCACTTCCATCCTCCCCACAAGCACTTCCATCCTCCCCACAAGCACTTCCATCCTCTCCACAAGCACTTCCATCCTTCCAAAAGCACTTCCATACTCCCCACAAGTACTTCTATCATCCCCACAAGCACTTCCATCTTCCCCACAAGCACTTCCATCCTCCCCACAAGCACTTCCATCCTCCCCACAAGCACTTTCATCCTCCCCACAAGCACTTCCATCCTCCCCACAAGCACTTCCATCCTCCCCACAAGCACTTCTATCCTCCCCACAAGCACTTCCATCCTTCCTACAAGCACTTCCATCCTCCCCACAAGCACTTCCATCCTCCCCACAAGCACTTCCATCCTCCCCACAAGCACTTCCATCCTCCCATCAAGCACTTCCATCCTCCCCACACGCACTTCCATCCTCCCCACAAGCACTTCCATCCTCCCCACAAGCACTTCCATCCTTCCTACAAGCACTTCCATCCTCCCCACAAGCACTTCCATCCTCCCCACACGCACTTCCATCCTCCCCACAAGCACTTCCATCCTCCCCACAAGCACTTCCATCCTCCTTACAAGCACTTCCATCCTCTCCACAAGCACTTCCATCCTCCCCCCACGCACTTCCATCCTTCCAACAAGCACTTCCATCCTCCCACAAGCACTTCCATCCTTCCCACAACCACTTCCATCCTCCCCACAAGCACTTCCATCCTCCCCACAAGCACTTCCATCCTCCCCACAAGCACTTCCATCCTTCCTACAAGCACTTCCATCCTCCCCACAAGCACTTCCATCCTCCCCACAAACACTTCCATCCTCCCCACAAGCACTTCCATCCTCCCCACAAGCACTTCCATCCTCCCCACACGCACTTCCATCCTCCCCACAAGCACTTCCATCCTCCCCACAAGCACTTCCATCCTCCCCACAAGCACTTCCATCCTCCCCACAAGCACTTCCATCCTCCCCACACGCACTTCCATCCTCCCCACAAGCACTTCCATCCTCCCCACAAGCACTTCCATCCTCCTTACAAGCACTTCCATCCTCCCCACAAGCACTTCCATCCTCCCCACACGCACTTCCATCCTTCCAACAAGCACTTCCATCCTCCCACAAGCACTTCCATCCTCCCCACAAGCACTTCCATCCTCCCCACAAGCACTTCCATCCTCCCCACACGCACTTCCATCCTCCCCACAAGCACTTCCATCCTCCCCACAAGCACTTCCATCCTCCCCACACGCACTTCCATCCTCCCCACAAACACTTCCATCCTCCCCACACGCACTTCCATCCTCCCCACAAGCACTTCCATCCTTCCCACAAGCACTTCCATCCTTCCCACAAGCACTTCCATCCTCCCCACACGCACTTCCATCCTTCCAACAAGCACTTCCATCCTCCCAACAAGCACTTCCATCCTCCCCACAAGCACTTCCATCCTCCCTTCAAGCACTTCAATCCCCCCCACCAGCATTTCCATCCTCTCCACAAGCACTTCCATCCTCTCCACAAGCACTTCCGTCCTCCCCACAAGCACTTCCATCCTCCACACACGCACTTCCATCCTTCCAACAAGCACTTCCATTCTCCCCACACGCACCTCCATCCTCGCCACAAGCACTTCCATCCTCTCCACAAGCACTTCCATCCTTCCCACAAGCACTTCCATCCTCCCCACAAGCACTTCCATCCTCCCCACAAGCACTTTCATCCTCCCCACAAGCACTTTCATCCTTCCCACAAGCACTTCCATCCTTCCCACAAGCACTTCCATCCTCCCCACAAGCACTTCCATCTTCCCCACAAGCACTTCCATCCTCCCCACAAGCACTTCCATCCTCCCCACAAGCACTTCCATCCTCCCCACACGCACTTCCATCCTCCCCACAAGCACTTCCATCTTCCCCACAAGCACTTCCATCCTCCCCACAAGCACTTCCATCCTCCCCACAAGAACTTCCATCCTTCCCACACTCACTTACATCCTCCCCACAAGCACTTCCATCCTCCCCACAAGCACTTCCATCCTCCCCACACGCACTTCCATCCTCCCCACAAGCACTTCTATCCTCCCCACAAGCACTTCCATCCTTCCTACAAGCACTTCCATCCTCCCCACAAGCACTTCCATCCTCCCCACAAGCACTTCCATCCTCCCCACACGCACTTCCATCCTTCCAACAAGCACTTCCATCCTTCCACAAGCACTTCCATCCTCCCCAGAAGCACTTCCATCCTCCCCACAAGCACTTCCATCCTCCCCACAAGCACTTCCATCCTCCCCACAAGCACTTCCATCCTCCCCACACGCACTTCCATCCTCCCCACAAACACTTCCATCCTCCCCACAAGCACTTCCATCCTCCCCACAAGCACTTCCATCCTTCCTACAAGCACTTCCATCCTCCCCACAAGCACTTCCATCCTCCCCACAAGCACTTCCATCCTCCCCACAATCACTTCCATCCTCCCCACAAGCACTTCCATCCTCCCCACACGCACTTCCATCCTCCCCACAAGCACTTCCATCCTCCCCACAAGCACTTCCATCCTCCCCACAAGCACTTCCATCCTCCCCACACGCACTTCCATCCTCCCCACAAGCACTTCCATCCTCCCCACAAGCACTTCCATCCTCCTTACAAGCACTTCCATCCTCCCCACAAGCACTTCCATCCTCCCCACACGCACTTCCATCCTTCCAACAAGCACTTCCATCCTTCCACAAGCACTTCCATCCTCCCCACAAGCACTTCCATCCTCCCCACAAGCACTTCCATCCTCCCCACACGCACTTCCATCCTCCCCACAAGCACTTCCATCCTCCCCACAAGCACTTCCATCCTCCCCACACGCACTTCCATCCTTCCAACAAGCACTTCCATCCTTCCACAAGCACTTCCATCCTCCCCACAAGCACTTCCATCATCCCCACAAGCACTTCCATCCTCCCCACACGCACTTCCATCCTCCCCACAAGCACTTCCATCCTCCCCACAAGCACTTCCATCCTCCCCACACGCACTTCCATCCTCCCCACAAACACTTCCATCCTCCCCACAAGCACTTCCATCCTCCCCACAAGCACTTCCATCCTTCCTACAAGCACTTCCATCCTCCCCACAAGCACTTCCATCCTCCCCACAAGCACTTCCATCCTCCCCACAAGCACTTCCATCCTCCCTACAAGCACTTCCATCCTCCCCACACGCACTTCCATCCTCCCCACAAGCACTTCCATCCTCCCCACAAGCACTTCCATCCTCCCCACAAGCACTTCCATCCTCCACACACGCACTTCCATCCTCTCCACAAGCACTTCCGTCCTCCCCACAAGCACTTCCATCCTCCACACACGCACTTCCATCCTTCCAACAAGCACTTCCATTCTCCCCACACGCACCTCCATCCTCGCCACAAGCACTTCCATCCTCTCCACAAGCACTTCCATCCTTCCCACAAGCACTTCCATCCTCCCCACAAGCACTTCCATCCTCCCCACAAGCACTTCCATCCTCTCCACAAGCACTTCCATCCTTCCCAAAAGCACTTCCATACTCCCCACAAGTACTTCTATCATCCCCACAAGCACTTCCATCTTCCCCACAAGCACTTCCATCCTCCCCACAAGCACTTCCATCCTCCCCACAAGCACTTTCATCCTCCCCACAAGCACTTCCATCCTCCCCACAAGCACTTCCATCCTTCCCACAAGCACTTCCATCCTCCCCACAAGCACTTCCATCTTCCCCACAAGCACTTCCATCCTCCCCACAAGCACTTCCATCCTCCCCACAAGAACTTCCATCCTTCCCACACGCACTTACATCCTCCCCACAAGCACTTCCATCCTCCCCACAAGCACTTCCATCCTCCCCACACGCACTTCCATCCTCCCCACAAGCACTTCCATCCTCCCCACAAGCACTTCCATCCTCCCCACAAGCACTTCCATCCTCCCCACAAGCACTTCCATCCTCCCCACAAGCACTTCCATCCTTCCTACAAGCACTTCCATCCTCCCCACAAGCACTTCCATCCTCCCCACAAGCACTTCCATCCTCCCCACAAGCACTTCCATCCTCCCCACAAGCACTTCCATCCTCCCCACACGCACTTCCATCCTCCCCACAAGCACTTCCATCCTCCCCACAAGCACTTCCATCCTCCCCACAAGCACTTCCATCCTCCCCACAAGCACTTCCATCCTCCCCACACGCACTTCCATCCTCCCCACAAGCACTTCCATCCTCCCCACAAGCACTTCTATCCTCCTTACAAGCACTTCCATCCTCCCCACAAGCACTTCCATCCTCCCCACACGCACTTCCATCCTTCCAACAAGCACTTCCATCCTCCCACAAGCACTTCCATCCTCCCCACAAGCACTTCCATCCTCCCCACAAGCACTTCCATCCTCCCCACACGCACTTCCATCCTCCCCACAAACACTTCCATCCTCCCCACAAGCACTTCCATCCTCCCCACAAGCACTTCCATCCTTCCCACAAGCACTTCCATCCTTCCCACAAGCACTTCCATCCTCCCCACACGCACTTCCATCCTTCCAACAAGCACTTCCATCCTCCCCACACGCACTTCCATCCTCCCCACAAGCACTTCCAT
Source organism: Procambarus clarkii (assembly GCF_040958095.1). Taxonomy (NCBI): domain Eukaryota; kingdom Metazoa; phylum Arthropoda; class Malacostraca; order Decapoda; family Cambaridae; genus Procambarus; species Procambarus clarkii. The sequence goes on from NC_091201.1 coordinate 19,671,194, forward strand.
CCTCCACACAAGCACTTCCATCCTCCCCACAAGCACTTCCATCCTTCCCACACGCACTTCCATCCTCCCCACAAGCACTTACATCCTCCCCACAAGCACTTCCATCCTCCCCACAAGCACTTCCATCCTCCCTTCAAGCACTTCAATCCCCCCCACCAGCATTTCCATCCTCTCCACAAGCACTTCCATCCTCTCCACAAGCACTTCCGTCCTCCCCACAAGCACTTCCATCCTCCACACACGCACTTCCATCCTTCCAACAAGCACTTCCATTCTCCCCACACGCACCTCCATCCTCGCCACAAGCACTTCCATCCTCTCCACAAGCACTGCCATCCTTCCCACAAGCACTTCCATCCTCCCCACAAGCACTTCCATCCTCCCCACAAGCACTTCCATCTTCCCCACAAGCACTTCCATCCTCCCCACAAGCACTTCCATCCTCCCCACAAGCACTTCCATCCTCCTTACAAGCACTTCCATCCTCCCCACAAGCACTTCCATCCTCCCCACACGCACTTCCATCCTTCCAACAAGCACTTCCATCCTCCCACAAGCACTTCCATCCTCCCCACAAGCACTTCCATCCTCCCCACAAGCACTTCCATCCTCCCCACACGCACTTCCATCCTCCCCACATGCACTTCCATCCTCCCCACAAGCACTTCCATCCTCCCCACACGCACTTCCATCCTCCCCACAAACACTTCCATCCTCCCCACACGCACTTCCATCCTCCCCACAAGCACTTCCATCCTCCCCACAAGCACTTCCATCCTTCCCACAAGCACTTCCATCCTTCCCACAAGCACTTCCATCCTCCCCACACGCACTTCCATCCTTCCAACAAGCACTTCCATCCTCCCCACAAGCACTTCCATCCTTCCCACACGCACTTCCATCCTCCCCACAAGCACTTACATCCTCCCCACAAGCACTTCCATCCTCCCCACAAGCACTTCCATCCTCCCTTCAAGCACTTCAATCCCCCCCACCAGCATTTCCATCCTCTCCACAAGCACTTCCATCCTCTCCACAAGCACTTCCGTCCTCCCCACAAGCACTTCCATCCTCCACACACGCACTTCCATCCTTCCAACAAGCACTTCCATTCTCCCCACACGCACCTCCATCCTCGCCACAAGCACTTCCATCCTCTCCACAAGCACTTCCATCCTTCCCACAAGCACTTCCATCCTCCCCACAAGCACTTCCATCCTCCCCACAAGCACTTCCATCGTCTTCACAAGCACTTCCATCCTTCCCAAAAGCACTTCCATACTCCCCACAAGTACTTCTATCATCCCCACAAGCACTTCCATCTTCCCCACAAGCACTTCCATCCTCCCCACAAGCACTTCCATCCTCCCCACAAGCACTTTCATCCTCCCCACAAGCACTTCCATCCTCCCCACAAGCACTTCCATCCTTCCCACAAGCACTTCCATCCTCCCCACAAGCACTTCCATCTTCCCCACAAGCACTTCCATCCTCCCTACAAGCACTTCCATCCTCCCCACAAGAACTTCCATCCTTCCCACACGCACTTACATCCTCCCCACAAGCACTTCCATCCTCCCCACAAGCACTTCCATCCTCCCCACACGCACTTCCATCCTCCCCACAAGCACTTCCATCCTCCCCACAAGCACTTCCATCCTCCCCACAAGCACTTCCATCCTCCCCACAAGCACTTCCATCCTCCCCACAAGCACTTCCATCCTTCCTACAAGCACTTCCATCCTCCCCACAAGCACTTCCATCCTCCCCACAAGCACTTCCATCCTCCCCACAAGCACTTCCATCCTCCCCACAAGCACTTCCATCCTCCCCACACGCACTTCCATCCTCCCCACAAGCACTTCCATCCTCCCCACAAGCACTTCCATCCTCCCCACTGTTATACTCAAATTCTGTCAGTTGAAATGTAACCAATCACAGGCAAGTAGGCCTCTGACGTCATGCCAGACAGAGGAGCATCAAGCATGCTCCCAGCAGCCTCAGTTATCCTCACAGACTCAGAGTAGAAGGACCTCGGCTAGGCAGATATTTACCTTGCTATCTCAGTCAATAAATATATACAGAAGCGACTACTGAGTCTACATTCTACCCGAACAAGGCAAACGAATACTGGTAGCAGCAGTGGGATCCAGAAATTTTTTTTCTGGAAGCAAAAGTTCCAGTACCCAGCATCGCCTCGTGTTCCAGCCAAAACCGCCGCCACCTCCACCGCCATAAGCCGCCATCCTGCCACCCACGCATCAAATATTGTGCCAGACCGGGGTCCTGCCATCAACCACTACTCCAGGCCAACGTTTCAGAAGTAAGGATCAATATTTTCCTGTGAGAACGGGCACTCATCAGTGAGGAGGAAGGAAGCTTCCCGCGCCAGCCATTTTTGAACCTCGCGCCACCACGTGGGAACCACCTAGTGCACCCACCACCACCACCACCGCCACCCAAGCTGACAGTATCAAGCTTCGTGAGGGTGCAAGCTACTGCAATCGTCGTCAGCCATCGTCGCAAGTATCAACTGGTTATTCCATCGTCGCAATATTGTCGTCGTCAGAATTTATCTTCGTGCTTCTAGCGTGAACAGTGTGGGGTCCCTGAGTCTCGCGCCACCGCCGCCAGGAGCGCTGCCATCGCATCCAGTTTGTAAACACGCCTCACATGGGCCTCTTCAGATCTTCACGACGCTTCTCCTACTTTGGCTACTGGTGATCCTCATAAATTACAACCCTGAGATAAGTAATTGCTAGTTGAGAACAACGTGCCAAGTGTTAAAAAGTGACTTATGTAATAATTCCCATAATATCCTGTGAATTAACCATTCAGTGACTTGTTAAATATTGGAGCCGGTTTAGTACTCCAGAGGCCCACAGTTTCTCTGAGACATTTCAATATTCCCTGCATATGATTCCATTATTCATTAATTGTTACTAGTGTCATTACTGAATTCAAAGGTGAGAGAAGTAAGAAATAATTGTTCTAGCAGTTTATTTTGCATAAAAGAAATTTGTTTTTGAGATTTCCATAGACAATAGAACATAGAAATTTTTTTTTATATTTCTCCAGACCTAACTTGAAATTTATCCTTTAAGCATTTTATTTTAAACTTTTACCATAGGAGTTATATACATTCCTGTGTCCAGTTTATGTGCTACATCCATATTTCTTGCATTGCCACTTGTTGTGTTGAATCTTTTTAATGAAATTTTGCAATTGCACTTCCAGTTTTTATATTCTCAATTGCTGTGCTTAGTCTGGTTTAATTAATTTACATACATCTAATTCCAGTCATTTTTTTAATGAAAGATTGCTAAATTTAGTTTACAATTGCTTGTTCTTAATTATTTTCTTGCCTAGCCCAATTTAATAATTTTATTTCTGCCATTTTTACTTTAGCCAAGTTGATATTTTTTTGTGTTTATTTTTGTGTATACTATTTCTGATGCCAGGTGCACTTAATTATAATCTGCGTTCAAATATTACTTCCACGGCTGTGACAATGCCTACCACTGTTGAAACCCCTTCAGAATCAATGGGAACAGTTGCTCGTCCCAATGGCCAGAGATCAGCTCAGGAAATGGCTATTCCTCTTTTTGCTGGGGAATCGCGTTTATTAGAATCATGGTTTAGTAAGGTTGAAGCGAAAACAGTTGCACGTTTTTCTACGCCTACTGATGCCGAATACTTAGCAATTGCACGGTCAGCCGTGGACACAACCAAAGGTGATGCACGTTTTGTTGTTGATGAGAAAGCCATTATTAGCCTCCAGTCTTGGCCTGAATTTAAGGATTTCTTTCGCCGTCGCTTTGTTAATAAAGGAGACCTTGACCCATATAGGTTAGTCAAGAAAATTGCCAATGCCACCATGCAGCCTGGTGAATCGTTTAATGCGTTTACTAGCCGTCTCGATCAGTATCTGTATGCCTTAGTTTCTGCTATGAATAATTCAACTTGGTTAGATAAAGACAATAATCTGTCCCCTGAGGCTATGGCCAAAATGATAGCATTTGGTACTTTAATGCATTTTGCCCCCGAGCATACAAAACCAATCGTTGAGCAACAAAATTTTGGTGTTAAACATGAAATTGGTGAAGTATTTGAGGCTATTAACAATGCCGCAGATAAACTAGCTCCCCGAAGTGCTCAACTGTTGCCACCCTCTGATGCTGTAAATGTAGTCACAAGCTCTCAGCATCCTCCCACAAATTCTCAAAACTCTTGGTCGCAGAAGCGTACCCATGCTCGTAGCCCCCAGTCAAATTCGCCGCCTCATAAAATGCCGAAACGCCATAGTCCACAACCATCCACTCCCTCATGTTGGCATTGTGGTAAGAGTAACCACCTTGCAAGGGACTGTTGGTCCGCCCCTAGATCATCACCTCCTAGACAATTCTCTCGGCCCCCTCATCAATCTAATCATTCTAGGCTTCCATATTGCACGTACCATAAACAAGTTGGTCACCACACTGCGGATTGTAGAGCTAGGCAAAGGACATCTCCACCTCGTAACTCCCATGGTCAGTCTTGGCGAGGCTCACAGCGTCCAAGACATTATCAGAACTCTCGTAATTACAACTCCCAGCCCAGCTATAATGCAATTTCAAATTATAATGCTCAGTCACAGAATGCTGGAGCTCAGAATGTTCACTCCATGTCGTCGGGAAACCCCCAAGGCCATCCGCTAACCAATTCAAGCTAGCCAATCCTAGTGCCCTCCCTGTGTATTCAGTAGCTACCCAAAATAGATTTGGACACTTGACAGAGGAGGACACTGACTCTAGACCAGTTGTAGATGTTGACGGATCCACAGTAAATTTGACACAAACAAGACGCAGATATCCCAGACAACATAAGTCAAAAGTAGTAACTTGTCCAGTCTCAAGTGATGGTCCCCTTGTATCAGCCATTGTACATGGTAGAGTTTTAAAAGTTTTTCTTGACTCAGGTGCAAAAATTAATATTGTCAAGCCCTCAGCTCTTAGAGACATTGAAAGTAAGCACCCTACTATTTTAAAACAGTCACACATACCTTTTCTAAGTGGTATTTCAGGAAATAAAGTAAAAGTTCAGGGTGAAATTGACCTCCCACTCAAGTTCAATGATGTCACATTGTCTATAACATGTTTAGTTGTTGACATTATTCATTTTCCTGGAGACATTCTCTTAGGTCTGTACACCATGATTGATGAAAATATTGCATTGTTTCCCCATCGTTGGAACATAAGTATCAAAGACCACGTCATACCCTTGTGTAGCATGTATCGACAGGGCCACGAGTTCAACCTTCAATCAGATTATGTTAATTTTGTTGACACCCGCCTTGCTAGCGTAGGTTTGTCAGATCATTGTCGTGGTAGCATACCCGAGAAAACAGGCACTCGATTGAAGCATAGTAGTTGTACAGTTGTTAAGGAGAATGAGTATCGGGACTTTCTGGAAGGGGACGCCCTAACGGATTCTCGTTGTCTCGCTCGCCTGGCAGCTTCCATCTCTGAAGTCAGTGGTTCCACAGCTACTGACACTGTGCTACACCCTCATTCTCTCACCAGAATAAGAGTTAAGGTTCAGGGAGTGCCTGAGTTGTCGGATGTGATTGCGGAAAGTGAAACATGTAAAGTGAATGGTACATTTGTTGAACCCTCCTGGCACACAGTGCAGGATGGTACTGTCTCACTTTTTATCGCGAACACAAGTAATGCCGATATCCATCTCCAGTCTGGTACCCATGTTGTAGATTTTGCCCATTACTCGTTACCGGTGCGAGTTGTGGATGATGTCTCCATGGATCATACTGTTTGTACACTCACACCAGGAGAACAGGGATCTCAGCCAGAGGTGCAAGCGCAACACCTCAGTCCTACTGATTTTCCTGACTCTGTGGCTCAGCTTTTGGAAATTTTGAACAGGAATAGAGCTGTTGTTGCTCTACCAGGAGAAAAATTAGGTCTCACTCCTCTCATTACACATAAAATTCCCCTTGAACAAGGAACTACGCCTATTTATGTACCAGCTTACCGACTTCCCCATTCTCAGAGAGCAGAAGCAGATAGACTTGTAGAAGAAATGTTACAGAGTGATGTAATTGAATCGAGTAATTCGCCATGGAACGCTCCATTGATTCTTGTACCAAAGCGAGATGGGACTTGGAGACCTGTAATCGATTATCGCAAGCTTAACAGAGTAACAATACCTGATCGTTTCCCACTTCCAGTTCTAAATGATTTGTTGCAAAGTATTGGTCGAAACAAAGTATTCTCAACGTTAGATTTGTTGCAGGGATTCTGGCAAATCCCCCTTGATGAGGAAAGTAAACAATTGACAGCCTTTAGTACTCCCAATGGTCATTTTCATTTCAAAAGAATGCCGTTTGGTTTGCGTAGTAGTCCAATAACCTTTTCACGGCTCATGACAAATCTATTTCGTAGATTGATAGGAAGTACGCTTCTAGTTTACCTTGATGATCTCATAATCATGTCGCAAGATGTTCAGACTCATTTCCAGAACCTTGAAAAAGTACTTGCAAAGCTCGCTGAAGCTAATTTAAAAATAAAGCTTGCAAAATGTTCATTTTTAAAGCAAAAGATTAATTTCCTAGGTCATACAGTTACACCTTCAGGTATTACATTGAATGAATCAAAAATTATTGCTGCCCGTGATTTTCCAACACCTCGTACCGCAGAAGCCGTAAGACAGTTCACAGGTCTTGTAGGATTTTATCGTTCATTTATTGCTGGATTCTCTATTATAGCCGCTCCGCTTTACAAGTTGCAAAGAAAAGATGAACCCTTTGTTTGGGGAGAGGCCCAGGATCAGTCATTCAAAAAACTCAAAGCAGCCTTGATTTCGTCACCTGTCCTTAGGTACCCAGATTTTTCTAAACCTTTTACGTTGGTTACAGATGCTAGTGACATAGGTCTAGGTGCTGCATTACTTCAAACAGAAGGTCACAGAGATCACGCAATAGCTTATGCTAGCCGTACTTTATCTAAAGAAGAGAAAAATTATAGTGCAACAGAACGAGAAGCCTTGGCAGTTGTTTGGGCACTTAAACATTTCAAGGATACAATTTATAATTACCCAGTTCATGTTCTTACAGATCACCAACCATTAATTCCCTTGTTCAAAAATAAGAATCCAGTTGGAAAGTTTGCTAGATATTTGCTCACAATTCAAGAATTCAATCCCACATTTGGATATATTCCAGGAAAGCAAAATGTTGTAGCCGATGCGTTTTCTCGACACGTAGCTGCGATTCAGTTAAATTACCCAGCATTAGATGCTACAGTAGTAGAAACGGAACAAAGACAAGACCCCATATGGGCACCCGTCATTAAATTTTTGACTAAGCAAGACACTCGCCCGATTCATAAACCACCAGTACCATTGAAAGAACTAGTTATGTTGGACAATTTACTGTGTAGAGTAGTAAAGCTAGGGACAGCCTCGAGGAAATGTTGTCAGTTAGTTGTTCCAGCTGTCTTGGTACCAACTGTGTTAAAAATTATCCATGATGCTCCTGCAAGTGCACATCCAGGAAAGGATCGTACACTCCAACAAGGTCGATTGAAATATTTTTGGCCAAAAATGGCTAAGGAGATTGCTCATTATGTTGACAGATGTTTAACTTGTTTACAGCACAAGGGACATGTTTCAGGACCTAATCCAATTCAGGTGTACCCAGCAACTAAAGCTCCTTGGGAACGAATATCGATGGACTTATTGACAAATTTTGCGGAAACAGAGAAAGGGAACAAACATTTGCTTGTAATGGTCGATAATTTTTCACGGTTTTGCGAACTAGTTCCTATCCCGAACAAAACAGCAGAAACCATAGCCAGCGCATTCCATGACCAAATAATTTGTAGATATAGTATGCCTAAAGTAATCCTTTCAGATAATGGTCCGGAATTCAGTAATAGTATTCTAACTAGCTTGTGTGATTTATATAACATCAAAAAATGTAGCATTATGCCTTACCATCCGGCAAGTAATGGACTAGCTGAACGTACTAACAGGAAAGTGTTAGATGCCTTGAGAGTCACGTTGAATTTTGATAACAACAATTGGGATGATTTTATACCCTTAATTCAGTGTGCTATAAATTCTTCAATTAATGTTTCTACTGGTGACACACCTCACGCTATTCTTTATGGTACAGATAAGATCCTCCCTAATGAATTGATTAACGTACCTCCTACTCCCTTATATAACGTAGATGATTTTGTTCAAGTGAAGCGTAGACAAATGCAATTAGTATTCAAGAAAATACGAGAACAACTGTCCAAAGCAACAGCCGAGTTCACTCTAGCAAGGAATGCACGAGCTAAACCCAATAAAATAACTATTGGATCTGTAGTAATGATACTTAACCAACACAGGTCTGGTCCTATGTACAAGTTAACTAAGAAATTTTTGGGTCCATATAAGGTAATCGAGCTTATTAAAGGTAACAAATACAGACTTAAGAACTTGTTAACAGGAGAGTATATAAATGAACATTTAGACCACATGAAGTTAGCTAAAATGACTGTTGACGAGACTGATGAGGAAGATGACAATGAACTTACCCAGACAGATACTCCTACTCGGACACCACCTCCTGTGGTTGACAGACCACTGGATGTTCAGCAACCCCATACTAGCAATTATAATCTTAGATCTAGACCTCTCGTTTCAACCGTGCACTCACCACACGTCCATTGGCTAGATGTTAACGAGGATATCTCTCAAGATGATAGTTTGTCACATGAAGTTTCATCTGTTCCGGACCTTCAGTCAGAGCCAGAGTTGTATAGTGCTCTGGATGAGCTAGGTGTAGATATCCGCAGAATTTATAATTGATTGCACTCTGCAGTTATTCTGTTTGTTTTGAAAAAAAAAAATCATTTGCAGTATTTCTACCACATGTGTCTTATTATTACCATTATATATTAATGTATAGTTTTTCTCAACTTTATTTTGTTATGAATTAGATGCCATTGTTAAGTCTACTACCATTTGTATTTTTACAGTGCTTGTCATAAGAGTTATTATTGTTCTAGCAACCACATTGTGGCCAGTGAATCCTGACTGCTATCACGCAGATGTTAGTCTTCTTGATCCAGGTCTTGTATATGCTTGTAAATATATTGCACATTATATATATTGTACATTGGTCTTGTAAATATATTGTATATTTCGAAAAAAAAAAAAAAAAAAAGAGAAAAAAAAAAAATTATCTATCTTGAAATTCAATTGTGGTTGTTAGGTCAGAACTTTGTTCCATTAATGTAATAATTGTTTAATTTTGTATGGTTTTCAAGCACATGCCATTGACACATGTTAATAATTTTGTTTAGGCAATACCTTGAGTTGTATTGTTCATATCTGATCAGTAGACATACACATGTTCTTAATACTCTGATTTAATCAAAGCATTGTTACCATGATTTTCACCTATTATGATGAATTTTTTTTTTGGTGCATATATGCCGAGTTGTTTGTATTACGCACACCTGATCTTCTTTCAATGTTTTATTATGCAAATTTCACATGTAAGCCATTATTGTATGCCACCGAGGTCCTTTCAGTATCATTGTAACTATATAGCTAGCCAGAGCTTGTCGACAAGGGACGTCGACTTGGTAGCGTGTCCGAGCGGTGTTATACTCAAATTCTGTCAGTTGAAATGTAACCAATCACAGGCAAGTAGGCCTCTGACGTCATGCCAGACAGAGGAGCATCAAGCATGCTCCCAGCAGCCTCAGTTATCCTCACAGACTCAGAGTAGAAGGACCTCGGCTAGGCAGATATTTACCTTGCTATCTCAGTCAATAAATATATACAGAAGCGACTACTGAGTCTACATTCTACCCGAACAAGGCAAACGAATACCACAAGCACTTCCATCCTCCCCACAAGCACTTCCATCCTCCCCACACGCACTTCCATCCTCCCCACAAGCACTTCCATCCTCCCCACAAGCACTTCCATCCTCCTTACAAGCACTTCCATCCTCCCCACAAGCACTTCCATCCTCCCCATACGCACTTCCATCCTTCCAACAAGCACTTCCATCCTTCCACAAGCACTTCCATCCTCTCCACAAGCACTTCCATCCTCCCCACAAGCACTTCCATCCTCCCCACACGCACTTCCATCCTCCCCACAAGCACTTCCATCCTCCCCACAAGCACTTCCATCCTCCCCACACGCACTTCCATCCTCCCCACAAACACTTCCATCCTCCCCACAAGCACTTCCATCCTCCCCACAAGCACTTCCATCCTTCCTACAAGCACTTCCATCCTCCCCACAAGCACTTCCATCCTCCCCACAAGCACTTCCATCCTCCCCACAAGCACTTCCATCCTCCCCACAAACACTTCCATCCTCCCCACACGCACTTCCATCTTCCCCACAAGCACTTCCATCCTCCCCACAAGCACTTCCATCCTCCCCACAAGCACTTCCATCCTCCCCACAAGCACTTCCATCCTCCCCACACGCACTTCCATCCTCCCCACAAGCACTTCCATCCTCCCCACAAGCACTTCCATCCTCCTTACAAGCACTTCCATCCTCCCCACAAGCACTTCCATCCTCCCCACACGCACTTCCATCCTTCCAACAAGCACTTCCATCCTCCCACAAGCACTTCCATCCTCCCCACAAGCACTTCCATCCTCCCCACAAGCACTTCCATCCTCCCCACACGCACTTCCATCCTCCCCACAAGCACTTCCATCCTCCCCACAAGCACTTCCATCCTCCCCACACGCACTTCCATCCTCCCCACAAACACTTCCATCCTCCCCACACGCACTTCCATCCTCCCCACAAGCACTTCCATCCTCCCCACAAGCACTTCCATCCTTCCCACAAGCACTTCCATCCTTCCAACAAGCACTTCCATCCTCTCCACACGCACTTCCATCCTTCCAACAAGCACTTCCATCCTCCCCACACGCACTTCCATCCTCCCCACAAGCACTTCCATCCTCCACACAAGCACTTCCATCCTCCCCACAAGCACTTCCATCCTTCCCACACTCACTTCCATCCTCCCCAAAAGCACTTACATCCTCCCCACAAGCACTTCCATCCTCCCCACAAGCACTTCCATCCTCCCTTCAAGCACTTCAATCCCCCCCACCAGCATTTCCATCCTCTCCACAAGCACTTCCATCCTCTCCACAAGCACTTCCGTCCTCCCCACAAGCACTTCCATCCTCCACACACGCACTTCCATCCTTCCAACAAGCACTTCCATTCTCCCCACACGCACCTCCATCCTCGCCACAAGCACTTCCATCCTCTCCACAAGCACTTCCATCCTTCCCACAAGCACTTCCATCCTCCCCACAAGCACTTCCATCCTCCCCACAAGCACTTCCATCCTCTCCACAAGCACTTCCATCCTTCCCAAAAGCACTTCCATACTCCCCACAAGTACTTCTATCATCCCACAAGCACTTCCATCTTCCCCACAAGCACTTCCATCCTCCCCACAAGCACTTCCATCCTCCCCACAAGCACTTTCATCCTCCCCACAAGCACTTCCATCCTCCCCACAAGCACTTCCATCCTTCCCACAAGCACTTCCATCCTCCCCACAAGCACTTCCATCTTCCCCACAAGCACTTCCATCCTCCCCACAAGCACTTCCATCCTCCCCACAAGAACTTCCATCCTTCCCACACGCACTTACATCCTCCCCACAAGCACTTCCATCCTCCCCACAAGCACTTCCATCCTCCCCACACGCACTTCCATCCTCCCCACAAGCACTTCCATCCTCCCCACAAGCACTTCCATCCTCCCCAAAAGCCCTTCCATCCTCCCCACAAGCACTTCCATCCTCCCCACAAGCACTTCCATCCTTCCTACAAGCACTTCCATCCTCCCCACAAGCACTTCCATCCTCCCCACAAGCACTTCCATCCTCCCCACAAGCACTTCCATCCTCCCATCAAGCACTTCCATCCTCCCCACACGCACTTCCATCCTCCCCACAAGCACTTCCATCCTCCCCACAAGCACTTCCATCCTCCCCACAAGCACTTCCATCCTCCCCACAAGCACTTCCATCCTCCCCACACGCACTTCCATCCTCCCCACAAGCACTTCCATCCTCCCCACAAGCACTTCCATCCTCCTTACAAGCACTTCCATCCTCTCCACAAGCACTTCCATCCTCCCCCCACGCACTTCCATCCTTCCAACAAGCACTTCCATCCTCCCACAAGCACTTCCATCCTTCCCACAAGCACTTCCATCCTCCCCACAAGCACTTCCATCCTCCCCACAAGCACTTCCATCCTTCCTACAAGCACTTCCATCCTCCCCACAAGCACTTCCATCCTCCCCACAAACACTTCCATCCTCCCCACAAGCACTTCCATCCTCCCCACAAGCACTTCCATCCTCCCCACACGCACTTCCATCCTCCCCACAAGCACTTCCATCCTCCCCACAAGCACTTCCATCCTCCCCACAAGCACTTCCATCCTCCCCACAAGCACTTCCATCCTCCCCACACGCACTTCCATCCTCCCCACAAGCACTTCCATCCTCCCCACAAGCACTTCTATCCTCCTTACAAGCACTTCCATCCTCCCCACAAGCACTTCCATCCTCCCCACACGCACTTCCATCCTTCCAACAAGCACTTCCATCCTCCCACAAGCACTTCCATCCTCCCCACAAGCACTTCCATCCTCCCCACAAGCACTTCCATCCTCCCCACAAGCACTTCCATCCTCCCCACACGCACTTCCATCCTCCCCACAAACACTTCCATCCTCCCCACAAGCACTTCCATCCTCCCCACAAGCACTTCCATCCTTCCCACAAGCACTTCCATCCTTCCCACAAGCACTTCCATCCTCCCCACACGCACTTCCATCCTTCCAACAAGCACTTCCATCCTCCCCACACGCACTTCCATCCTCCCCACAAGCACTTCCATCCTCCACACAAGCACTTCCATCCTCCCCACAAGCACTTCCATCCTTCCCACACGCACTTCCATCCTCCCCACAAGCACTTACATCCTCCCCACAAGCACTTCCATCCTCCCCACAAGCACTTCCATCCTCCCTTCAAGCACTTCAATCCCCCCCACCAGCATTTCCATCCTCTCCACAAGCACTTCCATCCTCTCCACAAGCACTTCCGTCCTCCCCACAAGCACTTCCATCCTCCACACACGCACTTCCATCCTTCCAACAAGCACTTCCATTCTCCCCACACGCACCTCCATCCTCGCCACAAGCACTTCCATCCTCTCCACAAGCACTGCCATCCTTCCCACAAGCACTTCCATCCTCCCCACAAGCACTTCCATCCTCCCCACAAGCACTTCCATCTTCCCCACAAGCACTTCCATCCTCCCCACAAGCACTTCCATCCTCCCCACAAGCACTTCCATCCTCCTTACAAGCACTTCCATCCTCCCCACAAGCACTTCCATCCTCCCCACACGCACTTCCATCCTTCCAACAAGCACTTCCATCCTCCCACAAGCACTTCCATCCTCCCCACAAGCACTTCCATCCTCCCCACAAGCACTTCCATCCTCCCCACACGCACTTCCATCCTCCCCACAAGCACTTCCATCCTCCCCACAAGCACTTCCATCCTCCCCACACGCACTTCCATCCTCCCCACAAACACTTCCATCCTCCCCACACGCACTTCCATCCTCCCCACAAGCACTTCCATCCTCCCCACAAGCACTTCCATCCTTCCCACAAGCACTTCCATCCTTCCCACAAGCACTTCCATCCTCCCCACACGCACTTCCATCCTTCCAACAAGCACTTCCATCCTCCCCACAAGCACTTCCATCCTTCCCACACGCACTTCCATCCTCCCCACAAGCACTTACATCCTCCCCACAAGCACTTCCATCCTCCCCACAAGCACTTCCATCCTCCCTTCAAGCACTTCAATCCCCCCCACCAGCATTTCCATCCTCTCCACAAGCACTTCCATCCTCTCCACAAGCACTTCCGTCCTCCCCACAAGCACTTCCATCCTCCACACACGCACTTCCATCCTTCCAACAAGCACTTCCATTCTCCCCACACGCACCTCCATCCTCGCCACAAGCACTTCCATCCTCTCCACAAGCACTTCCATCCTTCCCACAAGCACTTCCATCCTCCCCACAAGCACTTCCATCCTCCCCACAAGCACTTCCATCGTCTTCACAAGCACTTCCATCCTTCCCAAAAGCACTTCCATACTCCCCACAAGTACTTCTATCATCCCCACAAGCACTTCCATCTTCCCCACAAGCACTTCCATCCTCCCCACAAGCACTTCCATCCTCCCCACAAGCACTTTCATCCTCCCCACAAGCACTTCCATCCTCCCCACAAGCACTTCCATCCTTCCCACAAGCACTTCCATCCTCCCCACAAGCACTTCCATCTTCCCCACAAGCACTTCCATCCTCCCTACAAGCACTTCCATCCTCCCCACAAGAACTTCCATCCTTCCCACACGCACTTACATCCTCCCCACAAGCACTTCCATCCTCCCCACAAGCACTTCCATCCTCCCCACACGCACTTCCATCCTCCCCACAAGCACTTCCATCCTCCCCACAAGCACTTCCATCCTCCCCACAAGCACTTCCATCCTCCCCACAAGCACTTCCATCCTCCCCACAAGCACTTCCATCCTTCCTATAAGCACTTCCATCCTCCCCACAAGCACTTCCATCCTCCCCACAAGCACTTCCATCCTCCCCACAAGCACTTCCATCCTCCCCACAAGCACTTCCATCCTCCCCACACGCACTTCCATCCTCCCCACAAGCACTTCCATCCTCCCCACAAGCACTTCCATCCTCCCCACAAGCACTTCCATCCTCCCCACAAGCACTTCCATCCTCCCCACACGCACCTCCATCCTCGCCACAAGCACTTCCATCCTCTCCACAAGCACTTCCATCCTTCCCACAAGCACTTCCATCCTCCCCACACGCACTTCCATCCTCCCCACAAACACTTCCATCCTCCCCACAAGCACTTCCATCCTCCCCACAAGCACTTCCATCCTTCCCACAAGCACTTCCATCCTTCCCACAAGCACTTCCATCCTCCCCACACGCACTTCCATCCTTCCAACAAGCACTTCCATCCTCCCCACACGCACTTCCATCCTCCCCACAAGCACTTCCATCCTCCACACAAGCACTTCCATCCTCCCCACAAGCACTTCCATCCTTCCCACACGCACTTCCATCCTCCCCACAAGCACTTACATCCTCCCCACAAGCACTTCCATCCTCCCCACAAGCACTTCCATCCTCCCTTCAAGCACTTCAATCCCCCCCACCAGCATTTCCATCCTCTCCACAAGCACTTCCATCCTCTCCACAAGCACTTCCGTCCTCCCCACAAGCACTTCCATCCTCCACACACGCACTTCCATCCTTCCAACAAGCACTTCCATTCTCCCCACACGCACCTCCATCCTCGCCACAAGCACTTCCATCCTCTCCACAAGCACTGCCATCCTTCCCACAAGCACTTCCATCCTCCCCACAAGCACTTCCATCCTCCCCACAAGCACTTCCATCTTCCCCACAAGCACTTCCATCCTCCCCACAAGCACTTCCATCCTCCCCACAAGCACTTCCATCCTCCTTACAAGCACTTCCATCCTCCCCACAAGCACTTCCATCCTCCCCACACGCACTTCCATCCTTCCAACAAGCACTTCCATCCTCCCACAAGCACTTCCATCCTCCCCACAAGCACTTCCATCCTCCCCACAAGCACTTACATCCTCCCCACACGCACTTCCATCCTCCCCACAAGCACTTCCATCCTCCCCACAAGCACTTCCATCCTCCCCACACGCACTTCCATCCTCCCCACAAACACTTCCATCCTCCCCACACGCACTTCCATCCTCCCCACAAGCACTTCCATCCTCCCCACAAGCACTTCCATCCTTCCCACAAGCACTTCCATCCTTCCCACAAGCACTTCCATCCTCCCCACACGCACTTCCATCCTTCCAACAAGCACTTCCATCCTCCCCACAAGCACTTCCATCCTTCCCACACGCACTTCCATCCTCCCCACAAGCACTTACATCCTCCCCACAAGCACTTCCATCCTCCCCACAAGCACTTCCATCCTCCCTTCAAGCACTTCAATCCCCCCCACCAGCATTTCCATCCTCTCCACAAGCACTTCCATCCTCTCCACAAGCACTTCCGTCCTCCCCACAAGCACTTCCATCCTCCACACACGCACTTCCATCCTTCCAACAAGCACTTCCATTCTCCCCACACGCACCTCCATCCTCGCCACAAGCACTTCCATCCTCTCCACAAGCACTTCCATCCTTCCCACAAGCACTTCCATCCTCCCCACAAGCACTTCCATCCTCCCCACAAGCACTTCCATCGTCTTCACAAGCACTTCCATCCTTCCCAAAAGCACTTCCATACTCCCCACAAGTACTTCTATCATCCCCACAAGCACTTCCATCTTCCCCACAAGCACTTCCATCCTCCCCACAAGCACTTCCATCCTCCCCACAAGCACTTTCATCCTCCCCACAAGCACTTCCATCCTCCCCACAAGCACTTCCATCCTTCCCACAAGCACTTCCATCCTCCCCACAAGCACTTCCATCTTCCCCACAAGCACTTCCATCCTCCCTACAAGCACTTCCATCCTCCCCACAAGAACTTCCATCCTTCCCACACGCACTTACATCCTCCCCACAAGCACTTCCATCCTCCCCACAAGCACTTCCATCCTCCCCACACGCACTTCCATCCTCCCCACAAGCACTTCCATCCTCCCCACAAGCACTTCCATCCTCCCCACAAGCACTTCCATCCTCCCCACAAGCACTTCCATCCTCCCCACAAGCACTTCCATCCTTCCTATAAGCACTTCCATCCTCCCCACAAGCACTTCCATCCTCCCCACAAGCACTTCCATCCTCCCCACAAGCACTTCCATCCTCCCCACAAGCACTTCCATCCTCCCCACACGCACTTCCATCCTCCCCACAAGCACTTCCATCCTCCCCACAAGCACTTCCATCCTCCCCACAAGCACTTCCATCCTCCCCACAAGCACTTCCATCCTCCCCACACGCACTTCCATCCTCCCCACAAGCACTTCCATCCTCCCCACAAGCACTTCCATCCTCCTTACAAGCACTTCCATCCTCCCCACAAGCACTTCCATCCTCCCCATACGCACTTCCATCCTTCCAACAAGCACTTCCATCCTTCCACAAGCACTTCCATCCTCTCCACAAGCACTTCCATCCTCCCCACAAGCACTTCCATCCTCCCCACACGCACTTCCATCCTCCCCACAAGCACTTCCATCCTCCCCACAAGCACTTCCATCCTCCCCACACGCACTTCCATCCTCCCCACAAACACTTCCATCCTCCCCACAAGCACTTCCATCCTCCCCACAAGCACTTCCATCCTTCCTACAAGCACTTCCATCCTCCCCACAAGCACTTCCATCCTCCCCACAAGCACTTCCATCCTCCCCACAAGCACTTCCATCCTCCCCACAAACACTTCCATCCTCCCCACACGCACTTCCATCTTCCCCACAAGCACTTCCATCCTCCCCACAAGCACTTCCATCCTCCCCACAAGCACTTCCATCCTCCCCACAAGCACTTCCATCCTCCCCACACGCACTTCCATCCTCCCCACAAGCACTTCCATCCTCCCCACAAGCACTTCCATCCTCCTTACAAGCACTTCCATCCTCCCCACAAGCACTTCCATCCTCCCCACACGCACTTCCATCCTTCCAACAAGCACTTCCATCCTCCCACAAGCACTTCCATCCTCCCCACAAGCACTTCCATCCTCCCCACAAGCACTTCCATCCTCCCCACACGCACTTCCATCCTCCCCACAAGCACTTCCATCCTCCCCACAAGCACTTCCATCCTCCCCACACGCACTTCCATCCTCCCCACAAACACTTCCATCCTCCCCACACGCACTTCCATCCTCCCCACAAGCACTTCCATCCTCCCCACAAGCACTTCCATCCTTCCCACAAGCACTTCCATCCTTCCAACAAGCACTTCCATCCTCCCCACACGCACTTCCATCCTTCCAACATGCACTTCCATCCTCCCCACACGCACTTCCATCCTCCCCACAAGCACTTCCATCCTCCACACAAGCACTTCCATCCTCCCCACAAGCACTTCCATCCTTCCCACACTCACTTCCATCCTCCCCACAAGCACTTACATCCTCCCCACAAGCACTTCCATCCTCCCCACAAGCACTTCCATCCTCCCTTCAAGCACTTCAATCCCCCCCACCAGCATTTCCATCCTCTCCACAAGCACTTCCATCCTCTCCACAAGCACTTCCGTCCTCCCCACAAGCACTTCCATCCTCCACACACGCACTTCCATCCTTCCAACAAGCACTTCCATTCTCCCCACACGCACCTCCATCCTCGCCACAAGCACTTCCATCCTCTCCACAAGCACTTCCATCCTTCCCACAAGCACTTCCATCCTCCCCACAAGCACTTCCATCCTCCCCACAAGCACTTCCATCCTCTCCACAAGCACTTCCATCCTTCCCAAAAGCACTTCCATACTCCCCACAAGTACTTCTATCATCCCACAAGCACTTCCATCTTCCCCACAAGCACTTCCATCCTCCCCACAAGCACTTCCATCCTCCCCACAAGCACTTTCATCCTCCCCACAAGCACTTCCATCCTCCCCACAAGCACTTCCATCCTTCCCACAAGCACTTCCATCCTCCCCACAAGCACTTCCATCTTCCCCACAAGCACTTCCATCCTCCCCACAAGCACTTCCATCCTCCCCACAAGAACTTCCATCCTTCCCACACGCACTTACATCCTCCCCACAAGCACTTCCATCCTCCCCACAAGCACTTCCATCCTCCCCACACGCACTTCCATCCTCCCCACAAGCACTTCCATCCTCCCCACAAGCACTTCCATCCTCCCCACAAGCACTTCCATCCTCCCCACAAGCACTTCCATCCTCCCCACAAGCACTTCCATCCTTCCTACAAGCACTTCCATCCTCCCCACAAGCACTTCCATCCTCCCCACAAGCACTTCCATCCTCCCCACAAGCACTTCCATCCTCCCATCAAGCACTTCCATCCTCCCCACACGCACTTCCATCCTCCCCACAAGCACTTCCATCCTCCCCACAAGCACTTCCATCCTCCCCACAAGCACTTCCATCCTCCCCACAAGCACTTCCATCCTCCCCACACGCACTTCCATCCTCCCCACAAGCACTTCCATCCTCCCCACAAGCACTTCCATCCTCCTTACAAGCACTTCCATCCTCTCCACAAGCACTTCCATCCTCCCCCCACGCACTTCCATCCTTCCAACAAGCACTTCCATCCTCCCACAAGCACTTCCATCCTTCCCACAACCACTTCCATCCTCCCCACAAGCACTTCCATCCTCCCCACAAGCACTTCCATCCTCCCCACAAGCACTTCCATCCTTCCTACAAGCACTTCCATCCTCCCCACAAGCACTTCCATCCTCCCCACAAACACTTCCATCCTCCCCACAAGCACTTCCATCCTCCCCACAAGCACTTCCATCCTCCCCACACGCACTTCCATCCTCCCCACAAGCACTTCCATCCTCCCCACAAGCACTTCCATCCTCCCCACAAGCACTTCCATCCTCCCCACAAGCACTTCCATCCTCCCCACACGCACTTCCATCCTCCCCACAAGCACTTCCATCCTCCCCACAAGCACTTCCATCCTCCTTACAAGCACTTCCATCCTCCCCACAAGCACTTCCATCCTCCCCACACGCACTTCCATCCTTCCAACAAGCACTTCCATCCTCCCACAAGCACTTCCATCCTCCCCACAAGCACTTCCATCCTCCCCACAAGCACTTCCATCCTCCCCACACGCACTTCCATCCTCCCCACAAGCACTTCCATCCTCCCCACAAGCACTTCCATCCTCCCCACACGCACTTCCATCCTCCCCACAAACACTTCCATCCTCCCCACACGCACTTCCATCCTCCCCACAAGCACTTCCATCCTTCCCACAAGCACTTCCATCCTTCCCACAAGCACTTCCATCCTCCCCACACGCACTTCCATCCTTCCAACAAGCACTTCCATCCTCCCCACACGCACTTCCATCCTCCCCACAAGCACTTACATCCTCCAACAAGCACTTCCATCCTCCCCACAAGCACTTCCATCCTCCCTTCAAGCACTTCAATCCCCCCCACCAGCATTTCCATCCTCTCCACAAGCACTTCCATCCTCTCCATAAGCACTTCCGTCCTCCCCACAAGCACTTCCATCCTCCACACACGCACTTCCATCCTTCCAACAAGCACTTCCATTCTCCCCACACGCACCTCCATCCTCGCCACAAGCACTTCCATCCTCTCCACAAGCACTTCCATCCTTCCTACAAGCACTTCCATCCTCCCCACAAGCACTTCCATCCTCCCCACAAGCACTTTCATCCTCCCCACAAGCACTTTCATCCTTCCCACAAGCACTTCCATCCTTCCCACAAGCACTTCCATCCTCCCCACAAGCACTTCCATCTTCCCCACAAGCACTTCCATCCTCCCCACAAGCACTTCCATCCTCCCCACAAGCACTTCCATCCTCCCCACACGCACTTCCATCCTCCCCACAAGCACTTCCATCTTCCCCACAAGCACTTCCATCCTCCCCACAAGCACTTCCATCCTCCCCACAAGAACTTCCATCCTTCCCACACGCACTTACATCCTCCCCACAAGCACTTCCATCCTCCCCACAAGCACTTCCATCCTCCCCACACGCACTTCCATCCTCCCCACAAGCACTTCTATCCTCCCCACAAGCACTTCCATCCTCCCCACAAGCACTTCCATCCTCCCCACAAGCACTTCCATCCTCCCCACAAGCACTTCCATCCTTCCTACAAGCACTTCCATCCTCCCCACAAGCACTTCCATCCTCCCCACAAGCACTTCCATCCTCCCCACAAGCACTTCCATCCTCCCCACAAGCACTTCCATCCTCCCCACACGCACTTCCATCTTCCCCACAAGCACTTCCATCCTCCCCACAAGCACTTCCATCCTCCCCACAAGCACTTCCATCCTCCCCACAAGCACTTCCATCCTCCCCACACGCACTTCCATCCTCCCCACAAGCACTTCCATTCTCAACACAAGCACTTCCATCCTCCTTACAAGCACTTCCATCCTCCCCACAAGCACTTCCATCCTCCCCACACGCACTTCCATCCTTCCAACAAGCACTTCCATCCTTCCACAAGCACTTCCATCCTCCCCACAAGCACTTCCATCCTCCCCACAAGCACTTCCATCCTCCCCACAAGCACTTCCATCCTCCCCACAAGCACTTCCATCCTCCCCACACGCACTTCCATCCTCCCCACAAACACTTCCATCCTCCCCACAAGCACTTCCATCCTCCCCACAAGCGCTTCCATCCTTCCTACAAGCACTTCCATCCTCCCCACAAGCACTTCCATCCTCCCCACAAGCACTTCCATCCTCCCCACAAGCACTTCCATCCTCCCCACAAGCACTTCCATCCTCCCCACACGCACTTCCATCCTCCCCACAAGCACTTCCATCCTCCCCACAAGCACTTCCATCCTCCCCACAAGCACTTCCATCCTCCCCACACGCACTTCCATCCTCCCCACAAGCACTTCCATCCTCCCCACAAGCACTTCCATCCTCCCCACAAGCACTTCCATCCTCCTTACAAGCACTTCCATCCTCCCCACACGCACTTCAATCCTTCCAACAAGCACTTCCATCCTTCCACAAGCACTTCCATCCTCCCCACAAGCACTTCCATCCTCCCCACAAGCACTTCCATCCTCCCCACACGCACTTCCATCCTCCCCACAAGCACTTCCATCCTCCCCACAAGCACTTCCATCCTCCCCACACGCACTTCCATCCTTCCAACAAGCACTTCCATCCTTCCACAAGCACTTCCATCCTCCCCACAAGCACTTCCATCCTCCCCACAAGCACTTCCATCCTCCCCACACGCACTTCCATCCTCCCCACAAGCACTTCCATCCTCCCCACAAGCACTTCCATCCTCCCCACACGCACTTCCATCCTCCCCACAAACACTTCCATCCTCCCCACAAGCACTTCCATCCTCCCCACAAGCACTTCCATCCTTCCTACAAGCACTTCCATCCTCCCCACAAGCACTTCCATCCTCCCCACAAGCACTTCCATCCTCCCCACAAGCACTTCCATCCTCCCCACAAGCACTTCCATCCTCCCCACACGCACTTCCATCCTCCCCACAAGCACTTCCATCCTCCCCACAAGCACTTCCATCCTCCCCACAAGCACTTCCATCCTCCACACACGCACTTCCATCCTCTCCACAAGCACTTCCGTCCTCCCCACAAGCACTTCCATCCTCCACACACGCACTTCCATCCTTCCAACAAGCACTTCCATTCTCCCCACACGCACCTCCATCCTCGCCACAAGCACTTCCATCCTCTCCACAAGCACTTCCATCCTTCCCACAAGCACTTCCATCCTCCCCACAAGCACTTCCATCCTCCCCACAAGCACTTCCATCCTCTCCACAAGCACTTCCATCCTTCCCAAAAGCACTTCCATACTCCCCACAAGTACTTCTATCATCCCCACAAGCACTTCCATCCTCCCCACAAGCACTTCCATCCTCCCCACAAGCACTTCCATCCTCCCTTCAAGCACTTCAATCCCCCCCACCAGCATTTCCATCCTCTCCACAAGCACTTCCATCCTCTCCACAAGCACTTCCGTCCTCCCCACAAGCACTTCCATCCTCCACACACGCACTTCCATCCTTCCAACAAGCACTTCCATTCTCCCCACACGCACCTCCATCCTCGCCACAAGCACTTCCATCCTCTCCACAAGCACTTCCATCCTTCCCACAAGCACTTCCATCCTCCCCACAAGCACTTCCATCCTCCCCACAAGCACTTCCATCCTCTTCACAAGCACTTCCATCCTTCCCAAAAGCACTTCCATACTCCCCACAAGTACTTCTATCATCCCCACAAGCACTTCCATCTTCCCCACAAGCACTTCCATCCTCCCCACAAGCACTTCCATCCTCCCCACAAGCACTTTCATCCTCCCCACAAGCACTTCCATCCTCCCCACAAGCACTTCCATCCTTCCCACAAGCACTTCCATCCTCCCCACAAGCACTTCCATCTTCCCCACAAGCACTTCCATCCTCCCCACAAGCACTTCCATCCTCCCCACAAGAACTTCCATCCTTCCCACACGCACTTACATCCTCCCCACAAGCACTTCCATCCTCCCCACAAGCACTTCCATCCTCCCCACACGCACTTCCATCCTCCCCACAAGCACTTCCATCCTCCCCACAAGCACTTCCATCCTCCCCACAAGCACTTCCATCCTCCCCACAAGCACTTCCATCCTCCCCACAAGCACTTCCATCCTTCCTACAAGCACTTCCATCCTCCCCACAAGCACTTCCATCCTCCCCACAAGCACTTCCATCCTCCCCACAAGCACTTCCATCCTCCCCACAAGCACTTCCATCCTCCCCACACGCACTTCCATCCTCCCCACAAGCACTTCCATCCTCCCCACAAGCACTTCCATCCTCCCCACAAGCACTTCCATCCTCCCCACAAGCACTTCCATCCTCCCCACAAGCACTTCCATCCTCCTTACAAGCACTTCCATCCTCCCCACAAGCACTTCCATCCTCCCCATACGCACTTCCATCCTTCCAACAAGCACTTCCATCCTTCCACAAGCACTTCCATCCTCCCCACAAGCACTTCTATCCTCCCCACAAGCACTTCCATCCTCCCCACACGCACTTCCATCCTCCCCACAAGCACTTCCATCCTCCCCACAAGCACTTCCATCCTCCCCACACGCACTTCCATCCTCCCCACAAACACTTCCATCCTCCCCACAAGCACTTCCATCCTCCCCACAAGCACTTCCATCCTTCCTACAAGCACTTCCATCCTCCCCACAAGCACTTCCATCCTCCCCACAAGCACTTCCATCCTCCCCACAAGCACTTCCATCCTCCCCACAAACACTTCCATCCTCCCCACACGCACTTCCATCCTCCCCACAAGCACTTCCATCCTCCCCACAAGCACTTCCATCCTCCCCACAAGCACTTCCATCCTCCCCACAAGTACTTCCATCCTCCCCACACGCACTTCCATCCTCCCCACAAGCACTTCCATCCTCCCCACAAGCACTTCCATCCTCCTTACAAGCACTTCCATCCTCCCCACAAGCACTTCCATCCTCCCCACACGCACTTCCATCCTTCCAACAAGCACTTCCATCCTCCCACAAGCACTTCCATCCTCCCCACAAGCACTTCCATCCTCCCCACAAGCACTTCCATCCTCCCCACACGCACTTCCATCCTCCCCACAAGCACTTCCATCCTCCCCACAAGCACTTCCATCCTCCCCACACGCACTTCCATCCTCCCCACAAACACTTCCATCCTCCCCACACGCACTTCCATCCTCCCCACAAGCACTTCCATCCTCCCCACAAGCACTTCCATCCTTCCCACAAGCACTTCCATCCTTCCAACAAGCACTTCCATCCTCCCCACACGCACTTCCATCCTTCCAACAAGCACTTCCATCCTCCCCACACGCACTTCCATCCTCCCCACAAGCACTTCCATCCTCCACACAAGCACTTCCATCCTCCCCACAAGCACTTCCATCCTTCCCACACTCACTTCCATCCTCCCCACAAGCACTTACATCCTCCCCACAAGCACTTCCATCCTCCCCACAAGCACTTCCATCCTCCCTTCAAGCACTTCAATCCCCCCCACCAGCATTTCCATCCTCTCCACAAGCACTTCCATCCTCTCCACAAGCACTTCCGTCCTCCCCACAAGCACTTCCATCCTCCACACACGCACTTCCATCCTTCCAACAAGCACTTCCATTCTCCCCACACGCACCTCCATCCTCGCCACAAGCACTTCCATCCTCTCCACAAGCACTTCCATCCTTCCCACAAGCACTTCCATCCTCCCCACAAGCACTTCCATCCTCCCCACAAGCACTTCCATCCTCTCCACAAGCACTTCCATCCTTCCAAAAGCACTTCCATACTCCCCACAAGTACTTCTATCATCCCCACAAGCACTTCCATCTTCCCCACAAGCACTTCCATCCTCCCCACAAGCACTTCCATCCTCCCCACAAGCACTTTCATCCTCCCCACAAGCACTTCCATCCTCCCCACAAGCACTTCCATCCTCCCCACAAGCACTTCTATCCTCCCCACAAGCACTTCCATCCTTCCTACAAGCACTTCCATCCTCCCCACAAGCACTTCCATCCTCCCCACAAGCACTTCCATCCTCCCCACAAGCACTTCCATCCTCCCATCAAGCACTTCCATCCTCCCCACACGCACTTCCATCCTCCCCACAAGCACTTCCATCCTCCCCACAAGCACTTCCATCCTTCCTACAAGCACTTCCATCCTCCCCACAAGCACTTCCATCCTCCCCACACGCACTTCCATCCTCCCCACAAGCACTTCCATCCTCCCCACAAGCACTTCCATCCTCCTTACAAGCACTTCCATCCTCTCCACAAGCACTTCCATCCTCCCCCCACGCACTTCCATCCTTCCAACAAGCACTTCCATCCTCCCACAAGCACTTCCATCCTTCCCACAACCACTTCCATCCTCCCCACAAGCACTTCCATCCTCCCCACAAGCACTTCCATCCTCCCCACAAGCACTTCCATCCTTCCTACAAGCACTTCCATCCTCCCCACAAGCACTTCCATCCTCCCCACAAGCACTTCCATCCTTCCTACAAGCACTTCCATCCTCCCCACAAGCACTTCCATCCTCCCCACACGCACTTCCATCCTCCCCACAAGCACTTCCATCCTCCCCACAAGCACTTCCATCCTCCTTACAAGCACTTCCATCCTCTCCACAAGCACTTCCATCCTCCCCCCACGCACTTCCATCCTTCCAACAAGCACTTCCATCCTCCCACAAGCACTTCCATCCTCTCCACAAGCACTTCCATCCTCCCCACAAGCACTTCCATCCTCCCCACACGCACTTCCATCCTCCCCACAAGCACTTCCATCCTCCCCACAAGCACTTCCATCCTCCCCACACGCACTTCCATCCTCCCCACAAACACTTCCATCCTCCCCACAAGCACTTCCATCCTCCCCACAAGCACTTCCATCCTTCCTACAAGCACTTCCATCCTCCCCACAAGCACTTCCATCCTCCCCACAAGCACTTCCATCCTCCCCACAAGCACTTCCATCCTCCCCACAAACACTTCCATCCTCCCCACACGCACTTCCATCTTCCCCACAAGCACTTCCATCCTCCCCACAAGCACTTCCATCCTCCCCACAAGCACTTCCATCCTCCCCACAAGCACTTCCATCCTCCCCACACGCACTTCCATCCTCCCCACAAGCACTTCCATCCTCCCCACAAGCACTTCCATCCTCCTTACAAGCACTTCCATCCTCCCCACAAGCACTTCCATCCTCCCCACACGCACTTCCATCCTTCCAACAAGCACTTCCATCCTCCCACAAGCACTTCCATCCTCCCCACAAGCACTTCCATCCTCCCCACAAGCACTTCCATCCTCCCCACACGCACTTCCATCCTCCCCACAAGCACTTCCATCCTCCCCACAAGCACTTCCATCCTCCCCACACGCACTTCCATCCTCCCCACAAACACTTCCATCCTCCCCACACGCACTTCCATCCTCCCCACAAGCACTTCCATCCTCCCCACAAGCACTTCCATCCTTCCCACAAGCACTTCCATCCTTCCAACAAGCACTTCCATCCTCCCCACACGCACTTCCATCCTTCCAACAAGCACTTCCATCCTCCCCACACGCACTTCCATCCTCCCCACAAGCACTTCCATCCTCCACACAAGCACTTCCATCCTCCCCACAAGCACTTCCATCCTTCCCACACTCACTTCCATCCTCCCCACAAGCACTTACATCCTCCCCACAAGCACTTCCATCCTCCCCACAAGCACTTCCATCCTCCCTTCAAGCACTTCAATCCCCCCCACCAGCATTTCCATCCTCTCCACAAGCACTTCCATCCTCTCCACAAGCACTTCCGTCCTCCCCACAAGCACTTCCATCCTCCACACACGCACTTCCATCCTTCCAACAAGCACTTCCATTCTCCCCACACGCACCTCCATCCTCGCCACAAGCACTTCCATCCTCTCCACAAGCACTTCCATCCTTCCCACAAGCACTTCCATCCTCCCCACAAGCACTTCCATCCTCCCCACAAGCACTTCCATCCTCTCCACAAGCACTTCCATCCTTCCCAAAAGCACTTCCATACTCCCCACAAGTACTTCTATCATCCCACAAGCACTTCCATCTTCCCCACAAGCACTTCCATCCTCCCCACAAGCACTTCCATCCTCCCCACAAGCACTTTCATCCTCCCCACAAGCACTTCCATCCTCCCCACAAGCACTTCCATCCTTCCCACAAGCACTTCCATCCTCCCCACAAGCACTTCCATCTTCCCCACAAGCACTTCCATCCTCCCCACAAGCACTTCCATCCTCCCCACAAGAACTTCCATCCTTCCCACACGCACTTACATCCTCCCCACAAGCACTTCCATCCTCCCCACAAGCACTTCCATCCTCCCCACACGCACTTCCATCCTCCCCACAAGCACTTCCATCCTCCCCACAAGCACTTCCATCCTCCCCACAAGCACTTCCATCCTCCCCACAAGCACTTCCATCCTCCCCACAAGCACTTCCATCCTTCCTACAAGCACTTCCATCCTCCCCACAAGCACTTCCATCCTCCCCACAAGCACTTCCATCCTCCCCACAAGCACTTCCATCCTCCCATCAAGCACTTCCATCCTCCCCACACGCACTTCCATCCTCCCCACAAGCACTTCCATCCTCCCCACAAGCACTTCCATCCTCCCCACAAGCACTTCCATCCTCCCCACAAGCACTTCCATCCTCCCCACACGCACTTCCATCCTCCCCACAAGCACTTCCATCCTCCCCACAAGCACTTCCATCCTCCTTACAAGCACTTCCATCCTCTCCACAAGCACTTCCATCCTCCCCCCACGCACTTCCATCCTTCCAACAAGCACTTCCATCCTCCCACAAGCACTTCCATCCTTCCCACAACCACTTCCATCCTCCCCACAAGCACTTCCATCCTCCCCACAAGCACTTCCATCCTCCCCACAAGCACTTCCATCCTTCCTACAAGCACTTCCATCCTCCCCACAAGCACTTCCATCCTCCCCACAAACACTTCCATCCTCCCCACAAGCACTTCCATCCTCCCCACAAGCACTTCCATCCTCCCCACACGCACTTCCATCCTCCCCACAAGCACTTCCATCCTCCCCACAAGCACTTCCATCCTCCCCACAAGCACTTCCATCCTCCCCACAAGCACTTCCATCCTCCCCACACGCACTTCCATCCTCCCCACAAGCACTTCCATCCTCCCCACAAGCACTTCCATCCTCCTTACAAGCACTTCCATCCTCCCCACAAGCACTTCCATCCTCCCCACACGCACTTCCATCCTTCCAACAAGCACTTCCATCCTCCCACAAGCACTTCCATCCTCCCCACAAGCACTTCCATCCTCCCCACAAGCACTTCCATCCTCCCCACACGCACTTCCATCCTCCCCACAAGCACTTCCATCCTCCCCACAAGCACTTCCATCCTCCCCACACGCACTTCCATCCTCCCCACAAACACTTCCATCCTCCCCACACGCACTTCCATCCTCCCCACAAGCACTTCCATCCTTCCCACAAGCACTTCCATCCTTCCCACAAGCACTTCCATCCTCCCCACACGCACTTCCATCCTTCCAACAAGCACTTCCATCCTCCCCACACGCACTTCCATCCTCCCCACAAGCACTTACATCCTCCAACAAGCACTTCCATCCTCCCCACAAGCACTTCCATCCTCCCTTCAAGCACTTCAATCCCCCCCACCAGCATTTCCATCCTCTCCACAAGCACTTCCATCCTCTCCATAAGCACTTCCGTCCTCCCCACAAGCACTTCCATCCTCCACACACGCACTTCCATCCTTCCAACAAGCACTTCCATTCTCCCCACACGCACCTCCATCCTCGCCACAAGCACTTCCATCCTCTCCACAAGCACTTCCATCCTTCCTACAAGCACTTCCATCCTCCCCACAAGCACTTCCATCCTCCCCACAAGCACTTTCATCCTCCCCACAAGCACTTTCATCCTTCCCACAAGCACTTCCATCCTTCCCACAAGCACTTCCATCCTCCCCACAAGCACTTCCATCTTCCCCACAAGCACTTCCATCCTCCCCACAAGCACTTCCATCCTCCCCACAAGCACTTCCATCCTCCCCACACGCACTTCCATCCTCCCCACAAGCACTTCCATCTTCCCCACAAGCACTTCCATCCTCCCCACAAGCACTTCCATCCTCCCCACAAGAACTTCCATCCTTCCCACACGCACTTACATCCTCCCCACAAGCACTTCCATCCTCCCCACAAGCACTTCCATCCTCCCCACACGCACTTCCATCCTCCCCACAAGCACTTCTATCCTCCCCACAAGCACTTCCATCCTCCCCACAAGCACTTCCATCCTCCCCACAAGCACTTCCATCCTCCCCACAAGCACTTCCATCCTTCCTACAAGCACTTCCATCCTCCCCACAAGCACTTCCATCCTCCCCACAAGCACTTCCATCCTCCCCACAAGCACTTCCATCCTCCCCACAAGCACTTCCATCCTCCCCACACGCACTTCCATCTTCCCCACAAGCACTTCCATCCTCCCCACAAGCACTTCCATCCTCCCCACAAGCACTTCCATCCTCCCCACAAGCACTTCCATCCTCCCCACACGCACTTCCATCCTCCCCACAAGCACTTCCATTCTCAACACAAGCACTTCCATCCTCCTTACAAGCACTTCCATCCTCCCCACAAGCACTTCCATCCTCCCCACACGCACTTCCATCCTTCCAACAAGCACTTCCATCCTTCCACAAGCACTTCCATCCTCCCCACAAGCACTTCCATCCTCCCCACAAGCACTTCCATCCTCCCCACAAGCACTTCCATCCTCCCCACAAGCACTTCCATCCTCCCCACACGCACTTCCATCCTCCCCACAAACACTTCCATCCTCCCCACAAGCACTTCCATCCTCCCCACAAGCGCTTCCATCCTTCCTACAAGCACTTCCATCCTCCCCACAAGCACTTCCATCCTCCCCACAAGCACTTCCATCCTCCCCACAAGCACTTCCATCCTCCCCACAAGCACTTCCATCCTCCCCACACGCACTTCCATCCTCCCCACAAGCACTTCCATCCTCCCCACAAGCACTTCCATCCTCCCCACAAGCACTTCCATCCTCCCCACACGCACTTCCATCCTCCCCACAAGCACTTCCATCCTCCCCACAAGCACTTCCATCCTCCTTACAAGCACTTCCATCCTCCCCACAAGCACTTCCATCCTCCCCACACGCACTTCAATCCTTCCAACAAGCACTTCCATCCTTCCACAAGCACTTCCATCCTCCCCACAAGCACTTCCATCCTCCCCACAAGCACTTCCATCCTCCCCACACGCACTTCCATCCTCCCCACAAGCACTTCCATCCTCCCCACAAGCACTTCCATCCTCCCCACACGCACTTCCATCCTTCCAACAAGCACTTCCATCCTTCCACAAGCACTTCCATCCTCCCCACAAGCACTTCCATCCTCCCCACAAGCACTTCCATCCTCCCCACACGCACTTCCATCCTCCCCACAAGCACTTCCATCCTCCCCACAAGCACTTCCATCCTCCCCACACGCACTTCCATCCTCCCCACAAACACTTCCATCCTCCCCACAAGCACTTCCATCCTCCCCACAAGCACTTCCATCCTTCCTACAAGCACTTCCATCCTCCCCACAAGCACTTCCATCCTCCCCACAAGCACTTCCATCCTCCCCACAAGCACTTCCATCCTCCCCACAAGCACTTCCATCCTCCCCACACGCACTTCCATCCTCCCCACAAGCACTTCCATCCTCCCCACAAGCACTTCCATCCTCCCCACAAGCACTTCCATCCTCCACACACGCACTTCCATCCTCTCCACAAGCACTTCCGTCCTCCCCACAAGCACTTCCATCCTCCACACACGCACTTCCATCCTTCCAACAAGCACTTCCATTCTCCCCACACGCACCTCCATCCTCGCCACAAGCACTTCCATCCTCTCCACAAGCACTTCCATCCTTCCCACAAGCACTTCCATCCTCCCCACAAGCACTTCCATCCTCCCCACAAGCACTTCCATCCTCTCCACAAGCACTTCCATCCTTCCCAAAAGCACTTCCATACTCCCCACAAGTACTTCTATCATCCCCACAAGCACTTCCATCCTCCCCACAAGCACTTCCATCCTCCCCACAAGCACTTCCATCCTCCCTTCAAGCACTTCAATCCCCCCCACCAGCATTTCCATCCTCTCCACAAGCACTTCCATCCTCTCCACAAGCACTTCCGTCCTCCCCACAAGCACTTCCATCCTCCACACACGCACTTCCATCCTTCCAACAAGCACTTCCATTCTCCCCACACGCACCTCCATCCTCGCCACAAGCACTTCCATCCTCTCCACAAGCACTTCCATCCTTCCCACAAGCACTTCCATCCTCCCCACAAGCACTTCCATCCTCCCCACAAGCACTTCCATCCTCTTCACAAGCACTTCCATCCTTCCCAAAAGCACTTCCATACTCCCCACAAGTACTTCTATCATCCCCACAAGCACTTCCATCTTCCCCACAAGCACTTCCATCCTCCCCACAAGCACTTCCATCCTCCCCACAAGCACTTTCATCCTCCCCACAAGCACTTCCATCCTCCCCACAAGCACTTCCATCCTTCCCACAAGCACTTCCATCCTCCCCACAAGCACTTCCATCTTCCCCACAAGCACTTCCATCCTCCCCACAAGCACTTCCATCCTCCCCACAAGAACTTCCATCCTTCCCACACGCACTTACATCCTCCCCACAAGCACTTCCATCCTCCCCACAAGCACTTCCATCCTCCCCACACGCACTTCCATCCTCCCCACAAGCACTTCCATCCTCCCCACAAGCACTTCCATCCTCCCCACAAGCACTTCCATCCTCCCCACAAGCACTTCCATCCTCCCCACAAGCACTTCCATCCTTCCTACAAGCACTTCCATCCTCCCCACAAGCACTTCCATCCTCCCCACAAGCACTTCCATCCTCCCCACAAGCACTTCCATCCTCCCCACAAGCACTTCCATCCTCCCCACACGCACTTCCATCCTCCCCACAAGCACTTCCATCCTCCCCACAAGCACTTCCATCCTCCCCACAAGCACTTCCATCCTCCCCACAAGCACTTCCATCCTCCCCACAAGCACTTCCATCCTCCTTACAAGCACTTCCATCCTCCCCACAAGCACTTCCATCCTCCCCATACGCACTTCCATCCTTCCAACAAGCACTTCCATCCTTCCACAAGCACTTCCATCCTCCCCACAAGCACTTCTATCCTCCCCACAAGCACTTCCATCCTCCCCACACGCACTTCCATCCTCCCCACAAGCACTTCCATCCTCCCCACAAGCACTTCCATCCTCCCCACACGCACTTCCATCCTCCCCACAAACACTTCCATCCTCCCCACAAGCACTTCCATCCTCCCCACAAGCACTTCCATCCTTCCTACAAGCACTTCCATCCTCCCCACAAGCACTTCCATCCTCCCCACAAGCACTTCCATCCTCCCCACAAGCACTTCCATCCTCCCCACAAACACTTCCATCCTCCCCACACGCACTTCCATCCTCCCCACAAGCACTTCCATCCTCCCCACAAGCACTTCCATCCTCCCCACAAGCACTTCCATCCTCCCCACAAGTACTTCCATCCTCCCCACACGCACTTCCATCCTCCCCACAAGCACTTCCATCCTCCCCACAAGCACTTCCATCCTCCTTACAAGCACTTCCATCCTCCCCACAAGCACTTCCATCCTCCCCACACGCACTTCCATCCTTCCAACAAGCACTTCCATCCTCCCACAAGCACTTCCATCCTCCCCACAAGCACTTCCATCCTCCCCACAAGCACTTCCATCCTCCCCACACGCACTTCCATCCTCCCCACAAGCACTTCCATCCTCCCCACAAGCACTTCCATCCTCCCCACACGCACTTCCATCCTCCCCACAAACACTTCCATCCTCCCCACACGCACTTCCATCCTCCCCACAAGCACTTCCATCCTCCCCACAAGCACTTCCATCCTTCCCACAAGCACTTCCATCCTTCCAACAAGCACTTCCATCCTCCCCACACGCACTTCCATCCTTCCAACAAGCACTTCCATCCTCCCCACACGCACTTCCATCCTCCCCACAAGCACTTCCATCCTCCACACAAGCACTTCCATCCTCCCCACAAGCACTTCCATCCTTCCCACACTCACTTCCATCCTCCCCACAAGCACTTACATCCTCCCCACAAGCACTTCCATCCTCCCCACAAGCACTTCCATCCTCCCTTCAAGCACTTCAATCCCCCCCACCAGCATTTCCATCCTCTCCACAAGCACTTCCATCCTCTCCACAAGCACTTCCGTCCTCCCCACAAGCACTTCCATCCTCCACACACGCACTTCCATCCTTCCAACAAGCACTTCCATTCTCCCCACACGCACCTCCATCCTCGCCACAAGCACTTCCATCCTCTCCACAAGCACTTCCATCCTTCCCACAAGCACTTCCATCCTCCCCACAAGCACTTCCATCCTCCCCACAAGCACTTCCATCCTCTCCACAAGCACTTCCATCCTTCCAAAAGCACTTCCATACTCCCCACAAGTACTTCTATCATCCCCACAAGCACTTCCATCTTCCCCACAAGCACTTCCATCCTCCCCACAAGCACTTCCATCCTCCCCACAAGCACTTTCATCCTCCCCACAAGCACTTCCATCCTCCCCACAAGCACTTCCATCCTCCCCACAAGCACTTCTATCCTCCCCACAAGCACTTCCATCCTTCCTACAAGCACTTCCATCCTCCCCACAAGCACTTCCATCCTCCCCACAAGCACTTCCATCCTCCCCACAAGCACTTCCATCCTCCCATCAAGCACTTCCATCCTCCCCACACGCACTTCCATCCTCCCCACAAGCACTTCCATCCTCCCCACAAGCACTTCCATCCTTCCTACAAGCACTTCCATCCTCCCCACAAGCACTTCCATCCTCCCCACACGCACTTCCATCCTCCCCACAAGCACTTCCATCCTCCCCACAAGCACTTCCATCCTCCTTACAAGCACTTCCATCCTCTCCACAAGCACTTCCATCCTCCCCCCACGCACTTCCATCCTTCCAACAAGCACTTCCATCCTCCCACAAGCACTTCCATCCTTCCCACAACCACTTCCATCCTCCCCACAAGCACTTCCATCCTCCCCACAAGCACTTCCATCCTCCCCACAAGCACTTCCATCCTTCCTACAAGCACTTCCATCCTCCCCACAAGCACTTCCATCCTCCCCACAAACACTTCCATCCTCCCCACAAGCACTTCCATCCTCCCCACAAGCACTTCCATCCTCCCCACACGCACTTCCATCCTCCCCACAAGCACTTCCATCCTCCCCACAAGCACTTCCATCCTCCCCACAAGCACTTCCATCCTCCCCACAAGCACTTCCATCCTCCCCACACGCACTTCCATCCTCCCCACAAGCACTTCCATCCTCCCCACAAGCACTTCCATCCTCCTTACAAGCACTTCCATCCTCCCCACAAGCACTTCCATCCTCCCCACACGCACTTCCATCCTTCCAACAAGCACTTCCATCCTCCCACAAGCACTTCCATCCTCCCCACAAGCACTTCCATCCTCCCCACAAGCACTTCCATCCTCCCCACACGCACTTCCATCCTCCCCACAAGCACTTCCATCCTCCCCACAAGCACTTCCATCCTCCCCACACGCACTTCCATCCTCCCCACAAACACTTCCATCCTCCCCACACGCACTTCCATCCTCCCCACAAGCACTTCCATCCTTCCCACAAGCACTTCCATCCTTCCCACAAGCACTTCCATCCTCCCCACACGCACTTCCATCCTTCCAACAAGCACTTCCATCCTCCCAACAAGCACTTCCATCCTCCCCACAAGCACTTCCATCCTCCCTTCAAGCACTTCAATCCCCCCCACCAGCATTTCCATCCTCTCCACAAGCACTTCCATCCTCTCCACAAGCACTTCCGTCCTCCCCACAAGCACTTCCATCCTCCACACACGCACTTCCATCCTTCCAACAAGCACTTCCATTCTCCCCACACGCACCTCCATCCTCGCCACAAGCACTTCCATCCTCTCCACAAGCACTTCCATCCTTCCCACAAGCACTTCCATCCTCCCCACAAGCACTTCCATCCTCCCCACAAGCACTTTCATCCTCCCCACAAGCACTTTCATCCTTCCCACAAGCACTTCCATCCTTCCCACAAGCACTTCCATCCTCCCCACAAGCACTTCCATCTTCCCCACAAGCACTTCCATCCTCCCCACAAGCACTTCCATCCTCCCCACAAGCACTTCCATCCTCCCCACACGCACTTCCATCCTCCCCACAAGCACTTCCATCTTCCCCACAAGCACTTCCATCCTCCCCACAAGCACTTCCATCCTCCCCACAAGAACTTCCATCCTTCCCACACTCACTTACATCCTCCCCACAAGCACTTCCATCCTCCCCACAAGCACTTCCATCCTCCCCACACGCACTTCCATCCTCCCCACAAGCACTTCTATCCTCCCCACAAGCACTTCCATCCTCCCCACAAGCACTTCCATCCTCCCCACAAGCACTTCCATCCTCCCCACAAGCACTTCCATCCTCCCCACAAGCACTTCCATCCTCCCCACAAGCACTTCCATCCTCCCCACAAGCACTTCCATCCTCCCCACACGCACTTCCATCTTCCCCACAAGCACTTCCATCCTCCCCACAAGCACTTCCATCCTCCCCACAAGCACTTCCATCCTCCCCACAAGCACTTCCATCCTCCCCACAAGCACTTCCATCCTCCCCACACGCACTTCCATCCTCCCCACAAGCACTTCCATCCTCCCCACAAGCACTTCCATCCTCCTTACAAGCACTTCCATCCTCCCCACAAGCACTTCCATCCTCCCCACACGCACTTCCATCCTTCCAACAAGCACTTCCATCCTCCCACAAGCACTTCCATCCTCCCCACAAGCACTTCCATCCTCCCCACAAGCACTTCCATCCTCCCCACACGCACTTCCATCCTCCCCACAAGCACTTCCATCCTCCCCACAAGCACTTCCATCCTCCCCACACGCACTTCCATCCTCCCCACAAACACTTCCATCCTCCCCACACGCACTTCCATCCTCCCCACAAGCACTTCCATCCTTCCCACAAGCACTTCCATCCTTCCCACAAGCACTTCCATCCTCCCCACACGCACTTCCATCCTTCCAACAAGCACTTCCATCCTCCCAACAAGCACTTCCATCCTCCCCACAAGCACTTCCATCCTCCCTTCAAGCACTTCAATCCCCCCCACCAGCATTTCCATTCTCTCCACAAGCACTTCCATCCTCTCCACAAGCACTTCCGTCCTCCCCACAAGCACTTCCATCCTCCACACACGCACTTCCATCCTTCCAACAAGCACTTCCATTCTCCCCACACGCACCTCCATCCTCGCCACAAGCACTTCCATCCTCTCCACAAGCACTTCCATCCTTCCCACAAGCACTTCCATCCTCCCCACAAGCACTTCCATCCTCCCCACAAGCACTTTCATCCTCCCCACAAGCACTTTCATCCTTCCCACAAGCACTTCCATCCTTCCCACAAGCACTTCCATCCTCCCCACAAGCACTTCCATCTTCCCCACAAGCACTTCCATCCTCCCCACAAGCACTTCCATCCTCCCCACACGCACTTCCATCCTCCCCACAAGCACTTCCATCTTCCCCACAAGCACTTCCATCCTCCCCACAAGCACTTCCATCCTCCCCACAAGAACTTCCATCCTTCCCACACTCACTTACATCCTCCCCACAAGCACTTCCATCCTCCCCACAAGCACTTCCATCCTCCCCACACGCACTTCCATCCTCCCCACAAGCACTTCTATCCTCCCCACAAGCACTTCCATCCTCCCCACAAGCACTTCCATCCTCCCCACAAGCACTTCCATCCTCCCCACAAGCACTTCCATCCTCCCCACAAGCACTTCCATCCTCCCCACAAGCACTTCCATCCTCCCCACAAGCACTTCCATCCTCCCCACACGCACTTCCATCTTCCCCACAAGCACTTCCATCCTCCCCACAAGCACTTCCATCCTCCCCACAAGCACTTCCATCCTCCCCACAAGCACTTCCATCCTCCCCACACGCACTTCCATCCTCCCCACAAGCACTTCCATTCTCCCCACAAGCACTTCCATCCTCCTTACAAGCACTTCCATCCTCCCCACAAGCACTTCCATCCTCCCCACACGCACTTCCATCCTTCCAACAAGCACTTCCATCCTTCCACAAGCACTTCCATCCTCCCCAGAAGCACTTCCATCCTCCCCACAAGCACTTCCATCCTCCCCACAAGCACTTCCATCCTCCCCACAAGCACTTCCATCCTCCCCACACGCACTTCCATCCTCCCCACAAACACTTCCATCCTCCCCACAAGCACTTCCATCCTCCCCACAAGCACTTCCATCCTTCCTACAAGCACTTCCATCCTCCCCACAAGCACTTCCATCCTCCCCACAAGCACTTCCATCCTCCCCACAATCACTTCCATCCTCCCCACAAGCACTTCCATCCTCCCCACACGCACTTCCATCCTCCCCACAAGCACTTCCATCCTCCCCACAAGCACTTCCATCCTCCCCACAAGCACTTCCATCCTCCCCACACGCACTTCCATCCTCCCCACAAGCACTTCCATCCTTCCCACAAGCACTTCCATCCTCCTTACAAGCACTTCCATCCTCCCCACAAGCACTTCCATCCTCCCCACACGCACTTCCATCCTTCCAACAAGCACTTCCATCCTTCCACAAGCACTTCCATCCTCCCCACAAGCACTTCCATCCTCCCCACAAGCACTTCCATCCTCCCCACACGCACTTCCATCCTCCCCACAAGCACTTCCATCCTCCCCACAAGCACTTCCATCCTCCCCACACGCACTTCCATCCTTCCAACAAGCACTTCCATCCTTCCACAAGCACTTCCATCCTCCCCACAAGCACTTCCATCCTCCCCACAAGCACTTCCATCCTCCCCACACGCACTTCCATCCTCCCCACAAGCACTTCCATCCTCCCCACAAGCACTTCCATCCTCCCCACACGCACTTCCATCCTCCCCACAAACACTTCCATCCTCCCCACAAGCACTTCCATCCTCCCCACAAGCACTTCCATCCTTCCTACAAGCACTTCCATCCTCCCCACAAGCACTTCCATCCTCCCCACAAGCACTTCCATCCTCCCCACAAGCACTTCCATCCTCCCTACAAGCACTTCCATCCTCCCCACACGCACTTCCATCCTCCCCACAAGCACTTCCATCCTCCCCACAAGCACTTCCATCCTCCCCACAAGCACTTCCATCCTCCACACACGCACTTCCATCCTCTCCACAAGCACTTCCGTCCTCCCCACAAGCACTTCCATCCTCCACACACGCACTTCCATCCTTCCAACAAGCACTTCCATTCTCCCCACACGCACCTCCATCCTCGCCACAAGCACTTCCATCCTCTCCACAAGCACTTCCATCCTTCCCACAAGCACTTCCATCCTCCCCACAAGCACTTCCATCCTCCCCACAAGCACTTCCATCCTCTCCACAAGCACTTCCATCCTTCCCAAAAGCACTTCCATACTCCCCACAAGTACTTCTATCATCCCCACAAGCACTTCCATCTTCCCCACAAGCACTTCCATCCTCCCCACAAGCACTTCCATCCTCCCAACAAGCACTTTCATCCTCCCCACAAGCACTTCCATCCTCCCCACAAGCACTTCCATCCTTCCCACAAGCACTTCCATCCTCCCCACAAGCACTTCCATCTTCCCCACAAGCACTTCCATCCTCCCCACAAGCACTTCCATCCTCCCCACAAGAACTTCCATCCTTCCCACACGCACTTACATCCTCCCCACAAGCACTTCCATCCTCCCCACAAGCACTTCCATCCTCCCCACACGCACTTCCATCCTCCCCACAAGCACTTCCATCCTCCCCACAAGCACTTCCATCCTCCCCACAAGCACTTCCATCCTCCCCACAAGCACTTCCATCCTCCCCACAAGCACTTCCATCCTTCCTACAAGCACTTCCATCCTCCCCACAAGCACTTCCATCCTCCCCACAAGCACTTCCATCCTCCCCACAAGCACTTCCATCCTCCCCACAAGCACTTCCATCCTCCCCACACGCACTTCCATCCTCCCCACAAGCACTTCCATCCTCCCCACAAGCACTTCCATCCTCCCCACAAGCACTTCCATCCTCCCCACAAGCACTTCCATCCTCCCCACACGCACTTCCATCCTCCCCACAAGCACTTCCATCCTCCCCACAAGCACTTCTATCCTCCTTACAAGCACTTCCATCCTCCCCACAAGCACTTCCATCCTCCCCACACGCACTTCCATCCTTCCAACAAGCACTTCCATCCTCCCACAAGCACTTCCATCCTCCCCACAAGCACTTCCATCCTCCCCACAAGCACTTCCATCCTCCCCACACGCACTTCCATCCTTCCCACAAGCACTTCCATCCTTCCCACAAGCACTTCCATCCTCCCCACACGCACTTCCATCCTTCCAACAAGCACTTCCATCCTCCCCACACGCACTTCCATCCTCCCCACAAGCACTTCCATCCTCCACACAAGCACTTCCATCCTCCCCACAAGCACTTCCATCCTTCCCACACGCACTTCCATCCTCCCCACAAGCACTTACATCCTCCCCACAAGCACTTCCATCCTCCCCACAAGCACTTCCATCCTCCCTTCAAGCACTTCAATCCCCCCCACCAGCATTTCCATCCTCTCCACAAGCACTTCCATCCTCTCCACAAGCACTTCCGTCCTCCCCACAAGCACTTCCATCCTCCACACACGCACTTCCATCCTTCCAACAAGCACTTCCATTCTCCCCACACGCACCTCCATCCTCGCCACAAGCACTTCCATCCTCTCCACAAGCACTGCCATCCTTCCCACAAGCACTTCCATCCTCCCCACAAGCACTTCCATCCTCCCCACAAGCACTTCCATCTTCCCCACAAGCACTTCCATCCTCCCCACAAGCACTTCCATCCTCCCCACAAGCACTTTCATCCTCCCCACAAGCACTTCCATCCTCCCCACAAGCACTTCCATCCTTCCCACAAGCACTTCCATCCTCCCCACAAGCACTTCCATCTTCCCCACAAGCACTTCCATCCTCCCCACAAGCACTTCCATCCTCCCCAAAAGAACTTCCATCCTTCCCACACGCACTTACATCCTCCCCACAAGCACTTCCATCCTCCCCACAAGCACTTCCATCCTCCCCACACGCACTTCCATCCTCCCCACAAGCACTTCCATCCTCCCCACAAGCACTTCCATCCTCCCCACAAGCACTTCCATCCTCCCCACAAGCACTTCCATCCTCCCCACAAGCACTTCCATCCTCCCCACAAGCACTTCCATCCTTCCTACAAGCACTTCCATCCTCCCCACAAGCACTTCCATCCTCCCCACAAGCACTTCCATCCTCCCCACAAGCACTTCCATCCTCCCCACAAGCACTTCCATCCTCCCCACACGCACTTCCATCCTCCCCACAAGCACTTCCATCCTCCCCACAAGCACTTCCATCCTCCCCACAAGCACTTCCATCCTCCCCACAAGCACTTCCATCCTCCCCACACGCACTTCCATCCTCCCCACAAGCACTTCCATCCTCCCCACAAGCACTTCCATCCTCCTTACAAGCACTTCCATCCTCCCCACAAGCACTTCCATCCTCCCCACACGCACTTCCATCCTTCCCACACGCACTTACATCCTCCCCACAAGCACTTCCATCCTCCCCACAAGCACTTCCATCCTCCCCACACGCACTTCCATCCTCCCCACAAGCACTTCCATCCTCCCCACAAGCACTTCCATCCTCCCCACAAGCACTTCCATCCTCCCCACACGCACTTCCATCTTCCCCACAAACACTTCCATCCTCCCCACAAGCACTTCCATCCTCCCCACAAGCACTTCCATCCTTCCTACAAGCACTTCCATCCTCCCCACAAGCACTTCCATCCTCCCCACAAGCACTTCCATCCTCCCCACAAGCACTTCCATCCTCCCCACAAGCACTTCCATCCTCCCCACACGCACTTCCATCCTCCCCACAAGCACTTCCATCCTCCCCACAAGCACTTCCATCCTCCCCACAAGCACTTCCATCCTCCCCACAAGCACTTCCATCCTCCCCACACGCACTTCCATCCTCCCCACAAGCACTTCCATCCTCCCCACAAGCACTTCCATCCTCCTTACAAGCACTTCCATCCTCCCCACAAGCACTTCCATCCTCCCCACACGCACTTCCATCCTTCCAACAAGCACTTCCATCCTCCCACAAGCACTCCCATCCTCCCCACAAGCACTTCCATCCTCCCCACAAGCACTTCCATCCTCCCCACACGCACTTCCATCCTCCCCACAAGCACTTCCATCCTCCCCACAAGCACTTCCATCCTCCCCACACGCACTTCCATCCTCCCCACAAACACTTCCATCCTCCCCACACGCACTTCCATCCTCCCCACAAGCACTTCCATCCTCCCCACAAGCACTTCCATCCTTCCCACAAGCACTTCCATCCTTCCCACAAGCACTTCCATACTCCCCACACGCACTTCCATCCTTCCAACAAGCACTTCCATCCTCCCCACACGCACTTCCATCCTCCCCACAAGCACTTCCATCCTCCACACAAGCACTTCCATCCTCCCCACAAGCACTTCCATCCTTCCCACACTCACTTCCATCCTCCCCACAAGCACTTACATCCTCCCCACAAGCACTTCCA
Source organism: Procambarus clarkii (assembly GCF_040958095.1). Classification (NCBI taxonomy): domain Eukaryota; kingdom Metazoa; phylum Arthropoda; class Malacostraca; order Decapoda; family Cambaridae; genus Procambarus; species Procambarus clarkii. Next base: position 19,713,561 of record NC_091201.1, read on the forward strand.
TCCTCCCCACAAGCACTTCCATCCTCCCTTCAAGCACTTCAATCCCCCCCACCAGCATTTCCATCCTCTCCACAAGCACTTCCATCCTCTCCACAAGCACTTCCGTCCTCCCCACAAGCACTTCCATCCTCCACACACGCACTTCCATCCTTCCAACAAGCACTTCCATTCTCCCCACACGCACCTCCATCCTCGCCACAAGCACTTCCATCCTCTCCACAAGCACTTCCATCCTTCCCACAAGCACTTCCATCCTCCCCACAAGCACTTCCATCCTTTCCACAAGCACTTCCATCCTCTCCACAAGCACTTCCATCCTTCCCAAAAGCACTTCCATACTCCCCACAAGTACTTCTATCATCCCCACAAGCACTTCCATCTTCCCCACAAGCACTTCCATCCTCCCCACAAGCACTTCCATCCTTCCCACAAGCACTTCCATCCTCTCCACAAGCACTTCCTTCCTTCCCAAAAGCACTTCCATACTCCCCACAAGTACTTCTATCATCCCCACAAGCACTTCCATCTTCCCCACAAGCACTTCCATCCTCCCCACAAGCACTTCCATCCTCCCCACAAGCACTTTCATCCTCCCCACAAGCACTTCCATCCTCCCCACAAGCACTTCCATCCTTCCCACAAGCACTTCCATCCTCCCCACAAGCACTTCCATCTTCCCCACAAGCACTTCCATCCTCCCCACAAGCACTTCCATCCTCCCCACAAGAACTTCCATCCTTCCCACACGCACTTACATCCTCCCCACAAGCACTTCCATCCTCCCCACAAGCACTTCCATCCTCCCCACACGCACTTCCATTCTCCCCACAAGCACTTCCATCCTCCCCACAAGCACTTCCATCTTCCCCACAAGCACTTCCATCCTCCCCACAAGCACTTCCATCCTCCCCACAAGCACTTCCATCCTCCCCACAAGCACTTCCATCCTCCCCACAAGCACTTCCATCCTCCCCACAAGCACTTCCATCCTCCCCACAAGCACTTCCATCCTCCCATCAAGCACTTCCATCCTCCCCACACGCACTTCCATCCTCCCCACAAGCACTTCCATCCTCCCCACAAGCACTTCCATCCTCCCCACAAGCACTTCCATCCTCCCCACAAGCACTTCCATCCTCCCCACACGCACTTCCATCCTCCCCACAAGCACTTCCATCCTCCCCACAAGCACTTCCATCCTCCTTACAAGCACTTCCATCCTCTCCACAAGCACTTCCATCCTCCCCCCACGCACTTCCATCCTTCCAACAAGCACTTCCATCCTCCCACAAGCACTTCCATCCTTCCCACAACCACTTCCATCCTCCCCACAAGCACTTCCATCCTCCCCACAAGCACTTCCATCTTCCCCACAAGCACTTCCATCCTTCCTACAAGCACTTCCATCCTCCCCACAAGCACTTCCATCCTCCCCACAAACACTTCCATCCTCCCCACAATCCCCACAAGCACTTCCATCCTCCCCACAAGCACTTCCATCCTCCCCACACGCACTTCCATCCTCCCCACAAGCACTTCCATCCTCCCCACAAGCACTTCCATCCTCCCCACAAGCACTTCCATCCTCCCCACAAGCACTTCCATCCTCCCCACACGCACTTCCATCCTCCCCACAAGCACTTCCATCCTCCCCACAAGCACTTCCATCCTCCTTACAAGCACTTCCATCCTCCCCACAAGCACTTCCATCCTCCCCACACGCACTTCCATCCTTCCAACAAGCACTTCCATCCTCCCACAAGCACTTCCATCCTCCCCACAAGCACTTCCATCCTCCCCACAAGCACTTCCATCCTCCCCACACGCACTTCCATCCTTCCCACAACCACTTCCATCCTCCCCACAAGCACTTTCATCCTCCCCACAAGCACTTCCATCCTCCCCACAAGCACTTCCATCCTCCCCACAAGCACTTCCATCCTCCCCACAAGCACTTCCATCTTCCCCACAAGCACTTCCATCCTCCGCACAAGCACTTCCATCCTCCCCACAAGAACTTCCATCCTTCCCACACGCACTTACATCCTCCCCACAAGCACTTCCATCCTCCCCACAAGCACTTCCATCCTCCCCACACGCACTTCCATCCTCCCCACAAGCACTTCCATCCTCCCCACAAGCACTTCCATCCTCCCCACAAGCACTTCCATCCTCCCCACAAGCACTTCCATCCTCCCCACAAGCACTTCCATCCTCCCCACAAGCACTTCCATCCTCCCCACAAGCACTTCCATCCTCCCCACAAGCACTTCCATCCTCCCCACAAGCACTTCCATCCTCCCATCAAGCACTTCCATCCTCCCCACACGCACTTCCATCCTCCCCACAAGCACTTCCATCCTCCCCACAAGCACTTCCATCCTCACACAAGCACTTCCATCCTCCCCACAAGCACTTCCATCCTCCCCACACGCACTTCCATCCTCCCCACAAGCACTTCCATCCTCCCCACAAGCACTTCCATCCTCCTTACAAGCACTTCCATCCTCTCCACAAGCAATTCCATCCTCCCCCCACGCACTTCCATCCTTCCAACAAGCACTTCCATCCTCCCACAAGCACTTCCATCCTTCCCACAACCACTTCCATCCTCCCCACAAGCACTTCCATCCTCCCCATAAGCACTTCCATCTTCCCCACAAGCACTTCCATCCTTCCTACAAGCACTTCCATCCTCCCCACAAGCACTTCCATCCTCCCCACAAACACTTCCATCCTCCCCACAATCCCCACAAGCACTTCCATCCTCCCCACAAGCACTTCCATCCTCCCCACACGCACTTCCATCCTCCCCACAAGCACTTCCATCCTCCCCACAAGCACTTCCATCCTCCCCACAAGCACTTCCATCCTCCCCACAAGCACTTCCATCCTCCCCACACGCACTTCCATCCTCCCCACAAGCACTTCCATCCTCCCCACAAGCACTTCCATCCTCCATACAAGCACTTCCATCCTCCCCACAAGCACTTCCATCCTCCCCACACGCACTTCCATCCTTCCAACAAGCACTTCCATCCTCCCACAAGCACTTCCATCCTCCCCACAAGCACTTCCATCCTCCCCACAAGCACTTCCATCCTCCCCACACGCACTTCCATCCTCCCCACAAGCACTTCCATCCTCCCCACAAGCACTTCCATCCTCCCCACACGCACTTCCATCCTCCCCACAAACACTTCCATCCTCCCCACACGCACTTCCATCCTCCCCACAAGCACTTCCATCCTCCCCACAAGCACTTCCATCCTTCCCACAAGCACTTCCATCCTTCCCACAAGCACTTCCATCCTCCCCACACGCACTTCCATCCTTCCAACAAGCACTTCCATCCTCCCCACACGCACTTCCATCCTCCCCACAAGCACTTCCATCCTCCACACAAGCACTTCCATCCTCCCCACAAGCACTTCCATCCTTCCCACACGCACTTCCATCCTCCCCACAAGCACTTACATCCTCCCCACAAGCACTTCCATCCTCCCCACAAGCACTTCCATCCTCCCTTCAAGCACTTCAATCCCCCCCACCAGCATTTCCATTCTCTCCAGAAGCACTTCCATCCTCTCCACAAGCACTTCCGTCCTCCCCACAAGCACTTCCATCCTTCCAACAAGCACTTCCATTCTCCCCACACGCACCTCCATCCTCGCCACAAGCACTTCCATCCTCTCCACAAGCACTTCCATCCTTCCCACAAGCACTTCCATCCTCCCCACAAGCACTTCCATCCTTCTCACAAGCACTTCCATCCTCTCCACAAGCACTTCCATCCTTCCCAAAAGCACTTCCATACTCCCCACAAGTACTTCTACCATCCCCACAAGCACTTCCATCTTCCCCACAAGCGCTTCCATCCTTCCCACAAGCACTTCCATCCTCCCCACAAGCACTTCCATCTTCCCCACAAGCACTTCCATCCTCCCCAAAAGCACTTCCATCCTCCCCACAAGAACTTCCATCCTTCCCACACGCACTTACATCCTCCCCACAAGCACTTCCATCCTCCCCACAAGCACTTCCATCCTCCCCACACGCACTTCCATCCTCCCCACAAGCACTTCTATCCTCCCCACAAGCACTTCCATCCTCCCCACAAGCACTTCCATCCTCCCCACAAGCACTTCCATCCTTCCTACAAGCACTTCCATCCTCCCCACAAGCACTTCCATCCTCCCCACAAGCACTTCCATCCTCCCCACAAGCACTTCCATCCTCCCCACAAGCACTTCCATCCTCCCCACACGCACTTCCATCTTCCCCACAAGCACTTCCATCCTCCCCACAAGCACTTCCATCCTCCCCACAAGCACTTCCATCCTCCCCACAAGCACTTCCATCCTCCCCACACGCACTTCCATCCTCCCCACAAGCACTTCCATCCTCCCCACAAGCACTTCCATCCTCCTTACAAGCACTTCCATCCTCCCCACAAGCACTTCCATCCTCCCCACACGCACTTCCATCCTTCCAACAAGCACTTCCATCCTTCCACAAGCACTTCCATCCTCCCCACAAGCACTTCCATCCTCCCCACAAGCACTTCCATCCTCCCCACACGCACTTCCATCCTCCCCACAAGCACTTCCATCCTCCCCACAAGCACTTCCATCCTCCCCACACGCACTTCCATCCTCCCCACAAACACTTCCATCCTCCCCACAAGCACTTCCATCCTCCCCACAAGCACTTCCATCCTTCCTACAAGCACTTCCATCCTCCCCACAAGCACTTCCATCCTCCCCACAAGCACTTCAATCCTCCCCACAAGCACTTCCATCCTCCCCACAAGCACTTCCATCCTCCCCACACGCACTTCCATCCTCCCCACAAGCACTTCCATCCTCCCCACAAGCACTTCCATCCTCCCCACAAGCACTTCCATCCTCCCCACAAGCACTTCCATCCTCCCCACACGCACTTCCATCCTCCCCACAAGCACTTCCATCCTCCCCACAAGCACTTCCATCCTCCTTACAAGCACTTCCATCCTCCCCACAAGCACTTCCATCCTCCCCACACGCACTTCCATCCTTCCAACAAGCACTTCCATCCTCCCACATGCACTTCCATCCTCCCCACAAGCACTTCCATCCTCCCCACAAGCACTTCCATCCTCCCCACACGCACTTCCATCCTCCCCACAAGCACTTCCATCCTCCCCACAAGCACTTCCATCCTCCCCACACGCACTTCCATCCTCCCCACAAACACTTCCATCCTCCCCACACGCACTTCCATCCTCCCCACAAGCACTTCCATCCTCCCCACAAGCACTTCCATCCTTCCCACAAGCACTTCCATCCTTCCCACAAGCACTTCCATCCTCCCCACACGCACTTCCATCCTTCCAACAAGCACTTCCATCCTCCCCACACGCACTTCCATCCTCCCCACAAGCACTTCCATCCTCCACACAAGCACTTCCATCCTCCCCACAAGCACTTCCATCCTTCCCACACGCACTTCCATCCTCCCCACAAGCACTTACATCCTCCCCACAAGCACTTCCATCCTCCCCACAAGCACTTCCATCCTCCCTTCAAGCACTTCAATCCCCCCCACCAGCATTTCCATCCTCTCCACAAGCACTTCCATCCTCTCCACAAGCACTTCCGTCCTCCCCACAAGCACTTCCATCCTCCACACACGCACTTCCATCCTTCCAACAAGCACTTCCATTCTCCCCACACGCACCTCCATCCTCGCCACAAGCACTTCCATCCTCTCCACAAGCACTGCCATCCTTCCCACAAGCACTTCCATCCTCCCCACAAGCACTTCCATCCTCCCCACAAGCACTTCCATCTTCCCCACAAGCACTTCCATCCTCCCCACAAGCACTTCCATCCTCCCCACAAGCACTTTCATCCTCCCCACAAGCACTTCCATCCTCCCCACAAGCACTTCCATCCTTCCCACAAGCACTTCCATCCTCCCCACAAGCACTTCCATCTTCCCCACAAGCACTTCCATCCTCCCCACAAGCACTTCCATCCTCCCCAAAAGAACTTCCATCCTTCCCACACGCACTTACATCCTCCCCACAAGCACTTCCATCCTCCCCACAAGCACTTCCATCCTCCCCACACGCACTTCCATCCTCCCCACAAGCACTTCCATCCTCCCCACAAGCACTTCCATCCTCCCCACAAGCACTTCCATCCTCCCCACAAGCACTTCCATCCTCCGCACAAGCACTTCCATCCTTCCTACAAGCACTTCCATCCTCCCCACAAGCACTTCCATCCTCCCCACAAGCACTTCCATCCTCCCCACAAGCACTTCCATCCTCCCCACAAGCACTTCCATCCTCCCCACACGCACTTCCATCCTCCCCACAAGCACTTCCATCCTCCCCACAAGCACTTCCATCATCCCCACAAGCACTTCCATCCTCCCCACAAGCACTTCCATCCTCCCCACACGCACTTCCATCCTCCCCACAAGCACTTCCATCCTCCCCACAAGCACTTCCATCCTCCTTACAAGCACTTCCATCCTCCCCACAAGCACTTCCATCCTCCCCACACGCACTTCCATCCTTCCAACAAGCACTTCCATCCTTCCAACAAGCACTTCCATCCTTCCACAAGCACTTCCATCCTCCCCACAAGCACTTCCATCCTCCCCACAAGCACTTCCATCCTCCCCACACGCACTTCCATCCTCCCCACAAGCACTTCCATCCTCCCCACAAGCACTTCCATCCTCCCCACACGCACTTCCATCCTCCCCACGAACACTTCCATCCTCCCCACAAGCACTTCCATCCTCCCCACAAGCACTTCCATCCTTCCTACAAGCACTTCCATCCTCCCCACAAGCACTTCCATCCTCCCCACAAGCACTTCCATCCTCCCCACAAGCACTTCCATCCTCCCCACAAGCACTTCCATCCTCCCCACACGCACTTCCATCCTCCCCACAAGCACTTCCATCCTCCCCACAAGCACTTCCATCCTCCCCACAAGCACTTCCATCCTCCCCACAAGCACTTCCATCCTCCCCACACGCACTTCCATCCTCCCCACAAGCACTTCCATCCTCCCCACAAGCACTTCCATCCTCCTTACAAGCACTTCCATCCTCCCCACAAGCACTTCCATCCTCCCCACACGCACTTCCATCCTTCCAACAAGCACTTCCATCCTCCCACAAGCACTTCCATCCTCCCCACAAGCACTTCCATCCTCCCCACAAGCACTTCCATCCTCCCCACACGCACTTCCATCCTCCCCACAAGCACTTCCATCCTCCCCACAAGCACTTCCATCCTCCCCACACGCACTTCCATCCTCCCCACAAACACTTCCATCCTCCCCACACGCACTTCCATCCTCCCCACAAGCACTTCCATCCTCCCCACAAGCACTTCCATCCTTCCCACAAGCACTTCCATCCTTCCCACAAGCACTTCCATACTCCCCACACGCACTTCCATCCTTCCAACAAGCACTTCCATCCTCCCCACACGCACTTCCATCCTCCCCACAAGCACTTCCATCCTCCACACAAGCACTTCCATCCTCCCCACAAGCACTTCCATCCTTCCCACACTCACTTCCATCCTCCCCACAAGCACTTACATCCTCCCCACAAGCACTTCCATCCTTCCCACAAGCACTTCCATCCTCCCTTCAAGCACTTCAATCCCCCCCACCAGCATTTCCATCCTCTCCACAAGCACTTCCATCCTCTCCACAAGCACTTCCGTCCTCCCCACAAGCACTTCCATCCTACACACACGCACTTCCATCCTTCCAACAAGCACTTCCATTCTCCCCACACGCACCTCCATCCTCGCCACAAGCACTTCCATCCTCTCCACAAGCACTTCCATCCTTCCCACAAGCACTTCCATCCTCCCCACAAGCACTTCCATCCTTCCCACAAGCACTTCCATCCTCTCCACAAGCACTTCCATCCTTCCCAAAAGCACTTCCATACTCCCCACAAGTACTTCTATCATCCCCACAAGCACTTCCATCTTCCCCACAAGCACTTCCATCCTCCCCACAAGCACTTCCATCCTTCCCACAAGCACTTCCATCCTCTCCACAAGCACTTAATCCTTCCTTCCCAAAAGCACTTCCATACTCCCCACAAGTACTTCTATCATCCCCACAAGCACTTCCATCTTCCCCACAAGCACTTCCATCCTCCCCACAAGCACTTCCATCCTCCCCACAAGCACTTTCATCCTCCCCACAAGCACTTCCATCCTCCCCACAAGCACTTCCATCCTTCCCACAAGCACTTCCATCCTCCCCACAAGCACTTCCATCTTCCCCACAAGCACTTCCATCCTCCCCACAAGCACTTCCATCCTCCCCACAAGAACTTCCATCCTTCCCACACGCACTTACATCCTCCCCACAAGCACTTCCATCCTCCCCACAAGCACTTCCATCCTCCCCACACGCACTTCCATTCTCCCCACAAGCACTTCCATCCTCCCCACAAGCACTTCCATCTTCCCCACAAGCTCTTCCATCCTCCCCACAAGCACTTCCATCCTCCCCACAAGCACTTCCATCCTCCCCACAAGCACTTCCATCCTCCCCACAAGCACTTCCATCCTCCCCACAAGCACTTCCATCCTCCCCACAAGCACTTCCATCCTCCCATCAAGCACTTCCATCCTCCCCACACGCACTTCCATCCTCCCCACAAGCACTTCCATCCTCCCCACAAGCACTTCCATCCTCCCCACAAGCACTTCCATCCTCCCCACAAGCACTTCCATCCTCCCCACAAGCACTTCCATCCTCCCCACAAGCACTTCCATCCTCCCCACAAGCACTTCCATCCTCCTTACAAGCACTTCCATCCTCTCCACAAGCACTTCCATCCTCCCCCCACGCACTTCCATCCTTCCAACAAGCACTTCCATCCTCCCACAAGCACTTCCATCCTTCCCACAACCACTTCCATCCTCCCCACAAGCACTTCCATCCTCCCCACAAGCACTTCCATCTTCCCCACAAGCACTTCCATCCTTCCTACAAGCACTTCCATCCTCCCCACAAGCACTTCCATCCTCCCCACAAACACTTCCATCCTCCCCACAATCCCCACAAGCACTTCCATCCTCCCCACAAGCACTTCCATCCTCCCCACACGCACTTCCATCCTCCCCACAAGCACTTCCATCCTCCCCACAAGCACTTCCATCCTCCCCACAAGCACTTCCATCCTCCCCACAAGCACTTCCATCCTCCCCACACGCACTTCCATCCTCCCCACAAGCACTTCCATCCTCCCCACAAGCACTTCCATCCTCCTTACAAGCACTTCCATCCTCCCCACAAGCACTTCCATCCTCCCCACACGCACTTCCATCCTTCCAACAAGCACTTCCATCCTCCCACAAGCACTTCCATCCTCCCCACAAGCACTTCCATCCTCCCCACAAGCACTTCCATCCTCCCCACACGCACTTCCATCCTTCCCACAACCACTTCCATCCTCCCCACAAGCACTTTCATCCTCCCCACAAGCACTTCCATCCTCCCCACAAGCACTTCCATCCTTCCCACAAGCACTTCCATCCTCCCCACAAGCACTTCCATCTTCCCCACAAGCACTTCCATCCTCCGCACAAGCACTTCCATCCTCCCCACAAGAACTTCCATCCTTCCCACACGCACTTACATCCTCCCCACAAGCACTTCCATCCTCCCCACAAGCACTTCCATCCTCCCCACACGCACTTCCATCCTCCCCACAAGCACTTCCATCCTCCCCACAAGCACTTCCATCTTCCCCACAAGCACTTCCATCCTCCCCACAAGCACTTCCATCCTCCCCACAAGCACTTCCATCCTCCCCACAAGCACTTCCATCCTCCCCACAAGCACTCCTATCCTCCCCACAAGCACTTCCATCCTCCCCACAAGCACTTCCATCCTCCCATCAAGCACTTCCATCCTCCCCACACGCACTTCCATCCTCCCCACAAGCACTTCCATCCTCCCCACAAGCACTTCCATCCTCCCCACAAGCACTTCCATCCTCCCCACAAGCACTTCCATCCTCCCCACACGCACTTCCATCCTCCCCACAAGCACTTCCATCCTCCCCACAAGCACTTCCATCCTCCTTACAAGCACTTCCATCCTCTCCACAAGCAATTCCATCCTCCCCCCACGCACTTCCATCCTTCCAACAAGCACTTCCATCCTCCCACAAGCACTTCCATCCTCCCCACAAGCACTTCCATCTTCCCCACAAGCACTTCCATCCTCCGCACAAGCACTTCCATCCTCCCCACAAGAACTTCCATCCTTCCCACACGCACTTACATCCTCCCCACAAGCACTTCCATCCTCCCCACAAGCACTTCCATCCTCCCCACACGCACTTCCATCCTCCCCACAAGCACTTCCATCCTCCCCACAAGCACTTCCATCCTCCCCACAAGCACTTCCATCCTCCCCACACGCACTTCCATCCTCCCCACAAGCACTTCCATCCTCCCCACAAGCACTTCCATCCTCCCCACAAGCACTTCCATCCTCCCCACAAGCACTTCCATCCTCCCCACACGCACTTCCATCCTCCCCACAAGCACTTCCATCCTCCCCACAAGCACTTCCATCCTCCTTACAAGCACTTCCATCCTCCCCACAAGCACTTCCATCCTCCCCACACGCACTTCCATCCTTCCAACAAGCACTTCCATCCTCCCACAAGCACTTCCATCCTCCCCACAAGCACTTCCATCCTCCCCACAAGCACTTCCATCCTCCCCACACGCACTTTCATCCTCCCCACAAGCACTTCCATCCTCCCCACAAGCACTTCCATCCTCCCCACACGCACTTCCATCCTCCCCACAAACACTTCCATCCTCCCCACACGCACTTCCATCCTCCCCACAAGCACTTCCATCCTCCCCACAAGCACTTCCATCCTTCCCACAAGCACTTCCATCCTTCCCACAAGCACTTCCATCCTCCCCACACGCACTTCCATCCTTCCAACAAGCACTTCCATCCTCCCCACACGCACTTCCATCCTCCCCACAAGCACTTCCATCCTCCACACAAGCACTTCCATCCTCCCCACAAGCACTTCCATCCTTCCCACACGCACTTCCATCCTCCCCACAAGCACTTACATCCTCCCCACAAGCACTTCCATCCTCCCCACAAGCACTTCCATCCTCCCTTCAAGCACTTCAATCCCCCCTACCAGCATTTCCATTCTCTCCAGAAGCACTTCCATCCTCTCCACAAGCACTTCCGTCCTCCCCACAAGCACTTCCATCCTTCCAACAAGCACTTCCATTCTCCCCACACGCACCTCCATCCTCGCCACAAGCACTTCCATCCTCTCCACAAGCACTTCCATCCTTCCCACAAGCACTTCCATCCTCCCCACAAGCACTTCCATCCTTCTCACAAGCACTTCCATCCTCTCCACAAGCACTTCCATCCTTCCCAAAAGCACTTCCATACTCCCCACAAGTACTTCTATCATCCCCACAAGCACTTCCATCTTCCCCACAAGCACTTCCATCCTTCCCACAAGCACTTCCATCCTCCCCACAAGCACTTCCATCTTCCCCACAAGCACTTCCATCCTCCCCAAAAGCACTTCCATCCTCCCCACAAGAACTTCCATCCTTCCCACACGCACTTACATCCTCCCCACAAGCACTTCCATCCTCCCCACAAGCACTTCCATCCTCCCCACACGCACTTCCATCCTCCCCACAAGCACTTCTATCCTCCCCACAAGCACTTCCATCCTCCCCACAAGCACTTCCATCCTCCCCACAAGCACTTCCATCCTCCCCACAAGCACTTCCATCCTTCCTACAAGCACTTCCATCCTCCCCACAAGCACTTCCATCCTCCCCACAAGCACTTCCATCCTCCCCACAAGCACTTCCATCCTCCCCACAAGCACTTCCATCCTCCCCACACGCACTTCCATCTTCCCCACAAGCACTTCCATCCTCCCCACAAGCACTTCCATCCTCCCCACAAGCACTTCCATCCTCCCCACAAGCACTTCCATCCTCCCCACACGCACTTCCATCCTCCCCACAAGCACTTCCATCCTCCCCACAAGCACTTCCATCCTCCTTACAAGCACTTCCATCCTCCCCACAAGCACTTCCATCCTCCCCACACGCACTTCCATCCTTCCAACAAGCACTTCCATCCTTCCACAAGCACTTCCATCCTCCCCACAAGCACTTCCATCCTCCCCACAAGCACTTCCATCCTCCCCACACGCACTTCCATCCTCCCCACAAGCACTTCCATCCTCCCCACAAGCACTTCCATCCTCCCCACACGCACTTCCATCCTCCCCACAAACACTTCCATCCTCCCCACAAGCACTTCCATCCTCCCCACAAGCACTTCCATCCTTCCTACAAGCACTTCCATCCTCCCCACAAGCACTTCCATCCTCCCCACAAGCACTTCAATCCTCCCCACAAGCACTTCCATCCTCCCCACAAGCACTTCCATCCTCCCCACACGCACTTCCATCCTCCCCACAAGCACTTCCATCCTCCCCACAAGCACTTCCATCCTCCCCACAAGCACTTCCATCCTCCCCACAAGCACTTCCATCCTCCCCACACGCACTTCCATCCTCCCCACAAGCACTTCCATCCTCCCCACAAGCACTTCCATCCTCCTTACAAGCACTTCCATCCTCCCCACAAGCACTTCCATCCTCCCCACACGCACTTCCATCCTTCCAACAAGCACTTCCATCCTCCCACATGCACTTCCATCCTCCCCACAAGCACTCCCATCCTCCCCACAAGCACTTCCATCCTCCCCACACGCACTTCCATCCTCCCCACAAGCACTTCCATCCTCCCCACAAGCACTTCCATCCTCCCCACACGCACTTCCATCCTCCCCACAAACACTTCCATCCTCCCCACACGCACTTCCATCCTCCCCACAAGCACTTCCATCCTCCCCACAAGCACTTCCATCCTTCCCACAAGCACTTCCATCCTTCCCACAAGCACTTCCATCCTCCCCACACGCACTTCCATCCTTCCAACAAGCACTTCCATCCTCCCCACACGCACTTCCATCCTCCCCACAAGCACTTCCATCCTCCACACAAGCACTTCCATCCTCCCCACAAGCACTTCCATCCTTCCCACACGCACTTCCATCCTCCCCACAAGCACTTACATCCTCCCCACAAGCACTTCCATCCTCCCCACAAGCACTTCCATCCTCCCTTCAAGCACTTCAATCCCCCCCACCAGCATTTCCATCCTCTCCACAAGCACTTCCATCCTCTCCACAAGCACTTCCGTCCTCCCCACAAGCACTTCCATCCTCCACACACGCACTTCCATCCTTCCAACAAGCACTTCCATTCTCCCCACACGCACCTCCATCCTCGTCACAAGCACTTCCATCCTCTCCACAAGCACTTCCATCCTTCCCACAAGCACTTCCATCCTCCCCACAAGCACTTCCATCCTCCCCACAAGCACTTCCATCCTCTCCACAAGCACTTCCATCCTTCCCAAAAGCACTTCCATACTTCCCACAAGTACTTCTATCATCCCCACAAGCACTTCCATCTTCCCCACAAGCACTTCCATCCTCCCCACAAGCACTTCCATCCTCCCCACAAGCACTTTCATCCTCCCCACAAGCACTTCCATCCTCCCCACAAGCACTTCCATCCTTCCCACAAGCACTTCCATCCTCCCCACAAGCACTTCCATCTTCCCCACAAGCACTTCCATCCTCCCCACAAGCACTTCCATCCTCCCCACAAGAACTTCCATCCTTCCCACACGCACTTACATCCTCCCCACAAGCACTTCCATCCTCCCCACAAGCACTTCCATCCTCCCCACACGCACTTCCATCCTCCCCACAAGCACTTCCATCCTCCCCACAAGCACTTCCATCCTCCCCACAAGCACTTCCATCCTCCCCACAAGCACTTCCATCCTCCCCACAAGCACTTCCATCCTTCCTACAAGCACTTCCATCCTCCCCACAAGCACTTCCATCCTCCCCACAAGCACTTCCATCCTCCCCACAAGCACTTCCATCCTCCCCACACGCACTTCCATCCTCCCCACAAGCACTTCCATCCTCCCCACAAGCACTTCCATCCTCCCTACAAGCACTTCCATCCTCCCCACAAGCACTTCCATCCTCCCCACACGCACTTCCATCCTCCCCACAAGCACTTCCATCCTCCCCACAAGCACTTCCATCCTCCTTACAAGCACTTCCATCCTCCCCACAAGCACTTCCAACCTCCCCACACGCACTTCCATCCTTCCAACAAGCACTTCCATCCTCTTACAAGCACTTCCATCCTCCCCACAAGCACTTCCATCCTCCCCACAAGCACTTCCATCCTCCCCACACGCACTTCCATCCTCCCCACAAGCACTTCCATCCTCCCCACAAGCACTTCCATCCTCCCCACACGCACTTCCATCCTCCCCACAAACACTTCCATCCTCCCCACACGCACTTCCATCCTCCCCACAAGCACTTCCATCCTCCCCACAAGCACTTCAATCCTTCCCACACGCACTTCCATCCTTCCCACAAGCACTTCCATCCTCCCCACACGCACTTCCATCCTTCCAACAAGCACTTCCATCCTCCCCACACGCACTTCCATCCTCCCCACAAGCACTTCCATCCTCCCCACAAGCACTTCCATCCTTCCCACAAGCACTTCCATCCTTCCCACAAGCACTTCCATCCTCCCCACACGCACTTCCACCCTTCCAACAAGCACTTCCATCCTTCCCACAAGAACTTCTATCCTCCCCACAAGCACTTCCATCCTCCCCACAAGCACTTCCATCCTCCTTACAAGCACTTCCATCCTCCCCACAAGCACTTCCATCCTCCCCACACGCACTTCCATCCTTCCAACAAGCACTTCCATCCTTCCTACAAGCACTTCCATCCTCCCCACAAGCACTTCCATCCTCCCCACACGCACTTCCATCCTCCCCACAAGCACTTCTATCCTCCCCACACGCACTTCCATCCTCCCCACAAACACTTCCATCCTCCCCACACGCACTTCCATCCTCCCCACAAGCACTTCCATCCTCCCCACAAGCACTTCCATCCTTCCCACAAGCACTTCCATCCTTCCCACAAGCACTTCCATCCTCCCCACACGCACTTCCATCCTCCCCACACGCACTTCCACCCTTCCAACAAGCACTTCCATCCTCCCCACACGCACTTCCATCCTCCCCACAAGCACTTCCATCCTCCACACAAGCACTTCCATCCTCCCCACAAGCACTTCCATCCTTCCCACAAGCACTTCCATCCTCCCCATAAACACTTCCATCCTCCCCACAAGCACTTCCATCCTTCCCACAAGCACTTCCATCCTCCCCACAAGCACTTCCATCCTCCCCACACGCACTTCCATCCTCCCCACAAGCACTTCCATCCTCCCCACAAGCACTTCCATCCTCCTTACAAGCACTTCCATCCTCTCCACAAGCACTTCCATCCTCCCCCCACGCACTTCCATCCTTCCAACAAGCACTTCCATCCTCCCACAAGCACTTCCATCCTTCCCACAACCACTTCCATCCTCCCCACAAGCACTTCCATCCTCCCCACAAGCACTTCCATCTTCCCCACAAGCACTTCCATCCTTCCTACAAGCACTTCCATCCTCCCCACAAGCACTTCCATCCTCCCCACAAACACTTCCATCCTCCCCACAATCCCCACAAGCACTTCCATCCTCCCCACAAGCACTTCCATCCTCCCCACACGCACTTCCATCCTCCCCACAAGCACTTCCATCCTCCCCACAAGCACTTCCATCCTCCCCACAAGCACTTCCATCCTCCCCACAAGCACTTCCATCCTCCCCACACGCACTTCCATCCTCCCCACAAGCACTTCCATCCTCCCCACAAGCACTTCCATCCTCCTTACAAGCACTTCCATCCTCCCCACAAGCACTTCCATCCTCCCCACACGCACTTCCATCCTTCCAACAAGCACTTCCATCCTCCCACAAGCACTTCCATCCTCCCCACAAGCACTTCCATCCTCCCCACAAGCACTTCCATCCTCCCCACACGCACTTCCATCCTTCCCACAACCACTTCCATCCTCCCACAAGCACTTTCATCCTCCCCACAAGCACTTCCATCCTCCCCACAAGCACTTCCATCCTTCCCACAAGCACTTCCATCCTCCCCACAAGCACTTCCATCTTCCCCACAAGCACTTCCATCCTCCGCACAAGCACTTCCATCCTCCCCACAAGAACTTCCATCCTTCCCACACGCACTTACATCCTCCCCACAAGCACTTCCATCCTCCCCACAAGCACTTCCATCCTCCCCACACGCACTTCCATCCTCCCCACAAGCACTTCCATCCTCCCCACAAGCACTTCCATCTTCCCCACAAGCACTTCCATCCTCCCCACAAGCACTTCCATCCTCCCCACAAGCACTTCCATCCTCCCCACAAGCACTTCCATCCTCCCCACAAGCACTTCCATCCTCCCCACAAGCACTTCCATCCTCCCCTCAAGCACTTCCATCCTCCCATCAAGCACTTCCATCCTCCCCACACGCACTTCCATCCTCCCCACAAGCACTTCCATCCTCCCCACAAGCACTTCCATCCTCCCCACAAGCACTTCCATCCTCCCCACAAGCACTTCCATCCTCCCCACACGCACTTCCATCCTCCCCACAAGCACTTCCATCCTCCCCACAAGCACTTCCATCCTCCTTACAAGCACTTCCATCCTCTCCACAAGCAATTCCATCCTCCCCCCACGCACTTCCATCCTTCCAACAAGCACTTCCATCCTCCCACAAGCACTTCCATCCTTCCCACAACCACTTCCATCCTCCCCACAAGCACTTCCATCCTCCCCATAAGCACTTCCATCTTCCCCACAAGCACTTCCATCCTTCCTACAAGCACTTCCATCCTCCCCACAAGCACTTCCATCCTCCCCACAAACACTTCCATCCTCCCCACAATCCCCACAAGCACTTCCATCCTCCCCACAAGCACTTCCATCCTCCCCACACGCACTTCCATCCTCCCCACAAGCACTTCCATCCTCCCCACAAGCACTTCCATCCTCCCCACAAGCAGTTCCATCCTCCCCACAAGCACTTCCATCCTCCCCACACGCACTTCCATCCTCCCCACAAGCACTTCCATCCTCCCCACAAGCACTTCCATCCTCCTTACAAGCACTTCCATCCTCCCCACAAGCACTTCCATCCTCCCCACACGCACTTCCATCCTTCCAACAAGCACTTCCATCCTCCCACAAGCACTTCCATCCTCCCCACAAGCACTTCCATCCTCCCCACAAGCACTTCCATCCTCCCCACACGCACTTTCATCCTCCCCACAAGCACTTCCATCCTCCCCACAAGCACTTCCATCCTCCCCACACGCATTCCATCCTCCCCACAAACACTTCCATCCTCCCCACACGCACTTCCATCCTCCCCACAAGCACTTCCATCTCCCCACAAGCACTTCCATCCTTCCCACAAGCACTTCATTCCTTCCCACAAGCACTTCCATCCTCCCCACACGCACTTCCATCCTTCCAACAAGCACTTCCATCCTCCCCTACACGCACTTCCATCCTCCCCAACTAAGCACTCCATCCTCCCCACAAGCACTTCCATCTCCCCACACGCACTTCCATCCTCCCCACAATCACTTCCATCCTCCCCACAAGCACTTCCATCCTTCCCCACAAGCCACTTCCATCCTTCCCTTACAAGCACTTCCATCCTCCCCTAACCACGCACTTTCCATTCCTCTCCAGAAGCACTTCCATCCTCTCCACACGCACTTCCATCCTCCCCACAAGCACTTCCATCCTTCCACACAAGCACTTCCATTCCTCCCCACAGCACCTTTCCATCCTTCGCCACACGCACTTCCATCCTCCACAAGCACTTCCATCCTCCCCACAAGCACTTCCATCCTCCCCACAAGCACTTCCATCCTCCACAAGCACTTCCATCCTCCCACAAGCACTTCCATCCTCCCCAAAGCACTTCCATCCTCCCCACAAGCACTTCCATCCTCCCCACAAGCACTTCCATCCTCCCCACAAGCACTTCCATCCTCCCACAAGCACTTCCATCCTCCCCACAAGCACTTCCATCCTTCCCCACAAGCTTCCATCCTCCCACAAGCACTTCCATCCTCCCCACAAGCACTTCATCCTCCCACAAGCACTTCCATCCTCCCCACAAGCACTTCCATCCTCCCACAAGCACTTCCATCCTCCCCACAAGCACTTCCATCCTCCCACAAGCACTTCATCCTCCCCACAAGCACTTCCATCCTCCCCACAAGCACTTCCATCCTCCCCACAAGCACTTCCATCCTCCACAAGCATTCCATCCTCCCACAAGCACTTCCATCCTCCCCACAAGCACTTACATCCTCCCCACAAGCACTTCCATCCTCCCCCACAAGCACTTCCATCCTCCCACACGCACTTCCATCCTCCCCACAAGCACTTCCATCCTCCCCACAAGCACTTCCATCCTCCCCACAAGCACTTCCCATCCTCCCCACAAGCACTTCCATCCTCCCCACACGCACTTCCATCCTCCCCACAAGCACTTCCATCCTCCCCACAAGCACTTCCATCCTCCCTTACAAGCACTTCCATCATCAACAAGCACTT
>NC_091201.1:19735289-19775289 GCF_040958095.1 Procambarus clarkii
GTTCTAAGTTTCATTAACTCTTCTTTCAGAGCGGTTTTCCTCCTGATGTGACTATGGAGTAGATTTGGTTCGGTCTTGGCTTTGTTTGCTATATCATATTCATAATTTTTCTCTGCTCTTCTCACAACAACATACTCATTCCTGGTATCTCTCTTTGCTTTCTGGTGTTTTGTTATTCCGGAAGTTCCTCCACTCCCTTTGGATCAGTCCCTTTGCTTCCGTACATGACCTATTATACCATGGATTCTTCTGTTGCTTCTCGGATTTTTCCCTTTGGGCCGGGATGAACCTGTTTACTGCCTCCTGACACTTTTGGGTGACATAGTCACCCACCCCACCCGTGTGGGGTGACAGGTGTGGGGCCCAGCTGGCGTGTGAGGTGGCAGGTTTGTGGCCCGGTTGGCGTGTGATGCGGCAGGTGTGGGGCTAAATTGGCGTGTGATGTGGGGTTCGGGAGGCGCGTGAGGCGACAATGAGGTGTGTGTGTAGTGCTGGGACACGTGTTTAGAGTGAGGGGACCGCCGCCAGAGTGAGGAAGCAGCCTCCCATATCCAGCACCATATTCCCCCAACCCTTCCCTACCTCGGGTGCACGACCAACCTCACCGCTGGCTCCATCAACTTCCCCCGTGATGTTGTGGTAATTTGTTGATAGTCAGTGGGAGCAGGAGGTGTTGTGGTGTTGTGCTGTGACTGTGGTGTTGTTCTGTGACTGTGGTGTTGTGCTGTGGCTGTGGTGTTGGCTGTGGCTGTGGTGTTGGCTGTGGCTGTAGTGTTGACTGTGGATGTTGTGTTGAATGTGTCGGTGGTGATGTGCTGTGGCTGTGCTGCTGTGCTGTGATGTTTTGCTGTGACTCTCGTGTTGTGCTGTGACTGTGTATTGTACTGTGGCTGTGGTGTTGTGTTGTGGCTGTGGTGTTGTGTTGTGGCTGTGATGTTGTGCTGTGTTTTGGTGTTGAATGTGTCTGTGGTATTGTGCTGTGGCTGTGGTATTGTGCTGTGGCTGTGGTGTTGTGCTGTGGCTGTGGTGTTGTGCTGTGGCTGTGGTGTTGTGCTGTGGCTGTGGTGTTGTGCTGTGGCTGTGGTGTTGTGCTGTGGCTGTGGTGTTGTGCTGTGGCTGTGGTGTTGACTGTGTCGGTGGTTTGCTGTGACTGTGGTGTTGTGCTGTAGCTGTGATGCTGTGCTGTGCTGTGTCTGTGGTGTTGTGATGTGGTGTTAAGTGTGTCTGTGGTGTTCTGCTGTGGCTGTGTTGCTGTGTTGTGGCTGTGGTGTTGGCTGTGACAGTGGTGTTGTGCTGTGACTGTGGTGTTGTGCTGTGGTTGTGGTGTAATGCTGTGACTGTGGTGTAATGCTGTGACTGTGTTGTTGTGCTGTGGCTGTGGCATTGTGATGTGGCTGTGGTGTTGTGCTGTGACTGTGGTATTCTTCTGTGACTGTGGTGTTGTGCTGTGGCTGTGGTGTTGTGCTGTGGCTGTGGTGTTGTGCTGTGGCTGTAGTGATGACTGTGGATGTTGTGTTGAATGTGTCGGTGGTGATGTAATGTGGCTGCGTTGCAGTGCTGTGGCTGTGGTGTTTTGGTGTGACTCTGGTGTTGTGCTGTAGCTGTGGTGTTGAGTGTGGCTGTGGTGTTGTGCTGTGGCTGTGGTGTTGTGTTGTTGCTGTGGTGATGACTGTGTCTGTGTTGATGTGCTGTGGCTGTGGTGATGTGCTGTGACTCTGGTGTTGAGCTGTGGCTGTGGTGTTGACTGTGTCGGTGGTGTTTGCTGTAACTGTGGTGTTGTGCTGTGGCTGTGGTGTTGTGCTGTGGCTGTAGTGTTGTGCTGTGGCTGTGGTGTTGTGCTGTGGCTGTGGTGTTGTGCTGTGTCTGTGGTGTTGTGCTATGGCTGTGGTATTGACTGTGTCGGTGGTGTTTGCTGTGACTGTGGTGTTGTGCTGTGGTTGTGGTGTTGAGTGTGTCTGTGGTGTTGTGCTGTCGCTGTGTTGCTGTGTTGTGGCTGTGGTGTTGACTGTGGCTGTGATGTTGTGCTGTGGCTGTGGTGTTGTGCTGTGGCTGTGGTGTTGTGCTGTGGCTGTGGTATTGACTGTGGCTGTGGTGTTGACTGTGGCTGTGGTGATGACTGTGGCTGTGGTGTTGACTGTGGCTGTAGTGGTGTGTTGTGATTGTGATGTTGTGCTGTTGTTGTGTTGCTCTGCTGTGTCTGTGCTGTTGACTGTGTTCGTGGTGTTGTGCTGTGACTGTGGTGTTGACTGTGGCTGTGGTGTTGACAGTGTCTGTGATGTTGTGCTGTGTCTGTGGTGTTGTGCTGTAGCTGTGGTGTTGGGCTGTGAAAGTGTTGTTGTGCTGTGACTGTGGTGTTGTGCTGTGGCTGAGGTGTTGAGCTGTGGCTGTGGTGTTGTGCTGTGGCTGTGGTGTTGTGCTGTGTCTGTGGTATTGTGCTGTGGCTGTGGTGTTGTGCTGTGACTGTGGTGTTGGGCTGTGACTGTGTTGTTGTGCTGTGGCTGTGGTGTTGAATGTGGAGTTGACTGTGGTGTTCAATGTGGTGTTGACAGTGGTATTGACTGTGGTGTTGTATGTAGTGTTGACTGTGGTGTTGACTGTGGTGTTGACTGTGATGTTGACTGTTTGTTGACTGTGGTGTTGACTGTGGTGTTGACTGTGATGTTGACTGTGACTGTGATGTTGACATTGACTGTGGTGTTAACTGTGACTGTGGTGTTGACTGTGGTATTGACAGTGACTGTGGTCTTGACTCTGGTATTGATTGTGGTGTTAACTGTGGTGTTAACGGTGGTGTTGACTGTGGTGTTAACTCTGGTGTTGAATGTGGTGCTGACTGTGGTGTTGACTGTGGTGTTGACTGTGGTGTTAACTGTGGTGTTCACTGTGGTGTTCACTGTGGTGTTGACTGTGACTGTTGCGTTGAATGTGGTGTTGACTGTGACTGTGGTGTTGACTGTGTGTGTGGTATTTTGTTGTGTCTGTGGTGTTGTCTGTGTCTGTGTTGTTGACTGTGGCTGTGGTGTTGTGCTGTGGCTGTGGTGTTGTGCTGTGGCTGTGGTGTGGAATGGGGTGTTGACTGTGGTATTGACTGTGTGTGTGGTGTTTTGTTGTGTCTGTGGTGTTGTGCTGTGGCTGTGGTGTTGACTGTCGTTTTCGTGTTGTGGTGTGGCTGTGGTGTTGTGCTGTGGCTGTGGTGTTGACTGTGGTGTTGACTGTGACTGTGGTATTGACTGTGTGTGTGGTGTTTTGCTGTGTCTGTGGTGTTGTGCTGTGGCTGTGGTGTTGACTGTCGCTTTCGTGTTGTGCTGCGGCTGTGGTGTTGTGCTGTTGCTGTGGTGTTGACTGTGGTGTTGACTGTTTTGTTGACTGTGGAGTTGACTGTGGTGTTGACTGTTTTGTTGACTGTGGTGTTAACTGTGATGTTGACTGTTTTGTTGACTGTGGTGTTGACTGTTTTGTTGACCGTGGAATTGACTGTTTTGTTGACTGTGGTGTTGACTGTAGTGTTGAATGTGGTGTTGGCTGTGGTGTTGAATGTGGTGTTGACAGTGGTTTTGACTGTGGTGATGACTGTGGTGTTGACTGTAGTGTTGACTGTTTTGTTGACTGTGGTGCTGACTGTGGTGTTGACTGTGGTGTTGACTGTGCTGTTGACTGTTGTGTTGATTGTTGTGCTGACTGTGGAATTGACTGTGGAGTTTAATGT
Organism: Procambarus clarkii; assembly: GCF_040958095.1. NCBI lineage: Eukaryota > Metazoa > Arthropoda > Malacostraca > Decapoda > Cambaridae > Procambarus > Procambarus clarkii. The sequence goes on from NC_091201.1 coordinate 19,738,996, forward strand.
GGTGTTGACTGTGGTGTTGACTGTTTTGTTGACTGTGGTGTTGACTGTGGTGTCGACTATTTTGTTGACTGTGTTGTTGTCTGTTTTGTTGACTGTGGTGTTGACTGTGGTGTTGACTGTTTTGTTGACTGTTTTGTTGACTGTGGTGTTGACTGTTTTGTTGACTGTTTTGTTGACTGTTTTGTTGACTGTTTTGTTGACTGTAGTGTTGACTGTTTTGTTGACTGTAGTGTTGACTGTTTTGTTGACTGTGGTGTTGACTGTTTTGTTGACTGTAGTGTTGACTGTTTTGTTGACTGTGGTGTTGACTGTGGTGTTCACTGTGGTGTTGGCTGTGTTGTTGACTGTGGTGTTGACTGTGCTGTTGACTGTTGTGTTCACTGTGGTGCTGACTGCGGAGTTGACTGTGGAGTTCAATGTGGTGTTGACTGTGGTGTTGACTGTTTTGTTGACTGTGGTGTTGACTGTTGTGTTGACTGTGATGTTGACTGTTTTGTTGACTGTAGTGTTGACTGTGGTGTTGACTCTGGTGTTGACTGTGGTGTTGACTGTGACTGGTGTTGACTGTGACTGTGGCGTTGACTGTGACTGTTGTGTTGACTGTGGTGTTGCATGTGGTGTTGACTGTGGTGTTGACTGTGGTGTTAACTGTGACTGTGGTGTTAACTGTGGTGTTGACTGTGGTGTTGACTGTGGTATTGACAGTCGTTTTGACTGTGGTGTTGACTGTGGTGTTGACTGTAGTGTTGAATGTGGTGTTGACTGTAGTGTTGACTGTGGTGTTGACTGTAGTGTTGACTGTTTTGTTGACTGTTTTGTTGACTGTGGTGCTGACTGTGTTGACTGTGGTGTTGACTGTGGTGTTGTCTGTTTTGTTGACGGTGGTGTTAACTGTGGTGTTGTCTGTGGTGTTGACTGTTTTGTTGATTGTGGTGTTGACTGTGGTGCTGACTGTGGTGTTGACTGTGGTGTTGACTGTGGTGTTGACTGTTTTGTTGACGGTGGTGTTAACTGTGGTGTTGTCTGTGGTGTTGACTGTGGTGTTGACTGTGGTGTTCACTGTTTTGTTGACTGTGGTGATGACTGTGGTGTTGACTGTTTTGTTGACAGTGATGTTGACTGTGGTGTTAACTGTGGTGTTGACTGTTTTGTTGACTTTGGTGTTTATTGTGGTGTTGACTGCGGTGTTTACTGTTTTGTTGACTGCGGTGTTGACTGTGGTGTTTACTGTTTTGTTGACTGTGGTGTTGACTGTTTTGTTGACTGTGGTGTTGACTGTGGTATTGACTGTTTTGTTGACTGTGGTGTTGACTGTGGTGTTGACTGTTTTGTTGACTGTGATGTTGACTGTGGTGTTGGCTGTGGTGTTGACTGGGGTATTGACTGTTTTGTTGACTGTGGTGTAGACTGTGGTGTTGACTGTTTTGTTGACTGTGGTGTTTACAATGGTGTTGACTGTGGTGTTTTCTGTTTTGTTGACTGTGGTGTTTACTGTTTTCTTGACTGTGGTGGTGACTGTTTTGTTGACTGTGGTGTTTACTGTGCTGTTGACTGTGGTGTTTACTGTTTTGTTGACTGTGGTGTTGACTGTTTTGTTGACTGTGGTGTTTACTGTGGTGTTGACTGTTTTGTTGACTGTGGTGTTGACTGTGGTGTTGACTGTGGTGTTGACTGTGGTGTTGACTGTTTTGTTGACTGTGGTGTTGACTGTGGTGTTGACTGTGGTGTTGACTGTTTTGTTGACTGTGGTGTTCACTGTGGTGTTCACTGTTTTGTTGACTGTGGTATTGACTGTGGTGTTGACTGTGGTGTTCACTGTTGTGTTCACTCTTTTGTTGACTGTTGTGTTGACTGTGGTGTTCACTGTGGTGTTGACTGTGGTGGTGACTGTGGTGTTGACTATGGTGTTCATTGTGGTGTTGACTGTGGTGTTGACTGTTTTGTTGACTATGGTGTTGACTGTGGTGTTGACTGTGGTGTTGACTGTGGTGTTAACTGTTTTGTTGACTGTGGTGTTGACTCCGTTGTTGACTGTGGTGTTGACTGTGGTGTTAACTGTGGTGTTCACTGTGGTGTTCACTGTGGTGTTGACTGTGACTGTTGTGTTAAATGTGGTGTTGACTGTGACTGTGGTGTTGACTGTGTGTGTGGTATTTTGTTGTGTCTGTGGTGTTGTCTGAGTCTGTGTTGTTGACTGTGGCTGTGGTGTTGTGCTGTGGCTGTGGTGTTGTGCTGTGACTGTGGTGTTGAATGGGGTGTTGACTGTGGTATTGACTGTGTGTGTGGTGTTTTGTTGTGTCTGTGGTGTTGTACTGTGGCTGTGGTGTTGACTGTCGCTTTCGTGTTGTGCTGTGGCTGTGGTGTTGACTGTGGTGTTGACTGTTTTGTTGACTGTGGAGTTGACTGTGGTGTTGACTGTTTTGTTGACTCTGGTGTTAACTGCGGTGTTGACTGTTTTGTTGACTGGTGTGTTGACTGTTTTGTTGACCGTTAATTGACTGTGCTGTTGACTGTAGTGTTGACTGTAGTGTTGGCTGTGGTGTTGACTGTGGTGTTGACAGTGGTTTTGACTGTGGTGTTGACTGTGGTGTTGACTGTAGTGTTGACTGTTTTGTTGACTGTGGTGTTGACTATGGTGTTGACTGTGCTGTTGACTGTTGTGTTGACTGTGGTGCTGACTGTGGAATTGACTGTGGAGTTCAATGTGGTGTTGACTGTGGTGTTGACTGTTTTGTTGACTGTGGTGTTGACTGTGGTGTTGACTATTTTGTTGACTGTGTTGTTGACTGTTTTGTTGACTGTGGTGTAGGCTGTTTTTTTACTGTGGTGTTGACTGGTGTGGGCTGTTTTTTTACTGTGGTGTTGACTGTGGTGTTGACTGTTTTGTTGACTGTTTAGTTGACTGTGGTGTTGACTGTTTTGTTGACTGTGGTGTTGACTGTTTTGTTGACTGTGGTGTTGACTGTGGTGATCACTGTGGTGATGGCTGTGGTGTTGACTGTGATGTTGACTGTGCTGATGACTGTTGTGTTGACTGTGGTGCTGACTGCGGAGTTGACTATGGAGTTCAATGTAGTGTTGACTGTGGTGTTGACTGTTTTGTTGACTGTGGTGTTGACTGTTGTGTTGACTGTGATGTTGAGTGTTTTGTTGACTGTAGTGTTGACTGTGGTGCTGATTGTGGTGTTGACTGTGGTGTTGACTGTGACTGTGGTGTTGACTGTGGTGTTGACTGTGACTGTGGTGTTGACTGTGACTGTGGCGTTGACTGTGGTGTTGACTGTGGTGTTGCATGTGGTGTTGACTGTGGTGTTAACTGTGACTGTGGTGTTAACTGTGGTGTTGACTGTGGTGTTGACTGTGGTATTGACAGTGGTTTTGACTGTGGTGTTGACTGTGGTGTTGACTGTAGTGTTGACTGTTTTGTTGACTGTTTTGTTGACTGTGGTGCTGACTGTGGTGTTGACTGTGGTGTTGACTGTTTTGTTGACGGTGGTGTTAACTGTGGTGTTGTCTGTGGTGTTGACTGTTTTGTTGATTGTGGTGTTGACTGTGGTGCTGACTGTGGTGTTGACTGTGGTGTTGACTGTGGTGTTGACTGTTTTGTTGACAGTGGTGTTAACTGTGGTGTTATCTGTGGTATTGACTGTGGTGTTGACTGTGGTGTTCACTGTTTTGTTGGCTGTGGTGTTGACTGTGGTGATGACTGTGGTGTTGACTGTTTTGTTGACAGTGATGTTGAATGTGGTGTTAACTGTAGTGTTGACTGTTTTGTTGACTGTGGTGTTTATTGTGGTGTTGACTGTGGTGTTTACTGTTTTGTTGACTGTGGTGTTGACTGTGGTGTTTACTGTTTTGTTGACTGTGGTGTTGACTGTTTTGTTGACTGTGGTGTTGACTGTGGTGTTGACTGTTTTGTTGACTGTGGTGTTGACTGTTTTGTTGACTGTGATGTTGACTATGGTGTTGGCTGTGGTGTTGACTGGGGTATTGACTGTTTTGTTGACTGTGGTGTTGACTGTGGTGTTGACCTTTTTGTTGACTGTGGTGTTTACTGTGGTATTGTCTGTGGTGTTTACTGTTTTGTTGACTGTGGTGTTTACTGTTTTGTTGACTGTGGTGTTGACTGTTTTGTTGACTGTGGTGTTTACTGTGGTGTTGACTGTTTTGTTGACTGTGGTGTTGACTGTGGTGTTGACTGTGGTGTTGACTGTTTTGTTGACTGTGGTGTTGACTGTTGTGTTCACTCTTTTGTTGACGGTTGTGTTGACTGTGGTGTTCACTGTGGTGTTCACTGTGGTGTTCACTGTGGTGTTCACTGTGGTGTTCACTGTGGTGTTCATTGTGGTGTTGACTGTGGTGTTGACTGTTTTGTTGACTGTGGTGTTGACTGTTTTGTTGACCGTGGTGTTGACTGTGGTGTTAACTGTGGTGTTCACTGTGGTGTTCAATGTGGTGTTCACTGTTTTGTTGACTGTTTTGTTGACTGAGGTGTTGACTGTGGTGTTGACTGCGGTGTTGACTGTGGTGTTGATTGTGGTATTGCCTGCGGTGTTAACTGTGGTGGTGAATGTGGTGTTGACTGTGGTGTTGACTGTGGTGTTGACTGTGGTGTTGACTGTGGTGTTGACTGTGGGGTTGACTGCGGTGTTGACTGTGGTGTTGACTAGTGTTGACTGTGGTGTTGACTGTTTTGTTGACTGTGGTGTTGAATGTGGTGTTAACTGTGGGGTTGACTGTGGTGTTGACTGCGGGGTTAACTGTGGTGTTGACTGTGGTGTTGACTGTGGTGTTGACTGCGGTGTTGACTGTGGTGTTAACTGTTGTGTTATCTGTGGTGGTGACTGTTGTGGTGACTGTGGTGTTTACTGTTTTGTTGACTGTGGTGTTGACTGTGGTGTTGACTGTGGTGTTGACTGTTTTGTTGACTGTGGTGTTGACTGTGGTGTTGACTGTTTTGTTGACTGTGGTGTTGACTGTGGTGTTCACTGTTTTGTTGACTGTGGTATTGACTGTAGTGTTTACTGTGGTGTTGACTGTTGTGTTCACTCTTTTGTTGACTGTTGTGTTGACTGTGATGTTTACTGTGGTGTTGACTGTGGTGTTCACTGTGGTGTTGACTGTGGTGTTGATTGTGGTGTTCACTGTGGTGTTCATTGTGGTGTTGACTGTGGTGTTGACTGTTTGGTTGACTGTGATGTTGACTGTGGTGTTGACTGTGGTGTTGACTGTGGTGTTAACTGTTTTGTTGACTGTGGTGTTGACTCCGGTGTTGACTGTGGTGTTGACTTTGGTGTTAACTGTGGTGTTCACTGTGGTGTTCACTGTGGTGTTGACTGTGACTGTTGTGTTGAATGTGGTGTTGACTGTGACTGTGGTGTTGACTGTGTGTGTGGTATTTTGTTGTGTCTGTGGTGTTGTCTGAGTCTGTGTTGTTGACTGTGGCTGTGGTGTTGTGCTGTGGCTGTGGTGTTGTGCTGTGGCTGTGGTGTTGTGCTGTGGCTGTGGTGTTGAATGGGGTGTTGACTCAGGTATTGACTGTGTGTGTGGTGTTTTGTTGTGTTTGTGGTGTTGTGCTGTGGCTGTGGTGTTGACTGTCGCTTTCGTGTTGTGCTGTGGTTGTGGTGTTGTGCTGTGGCTGTGGTGTTGACTGTGGTATTGACAGTCGTTTTGACTGTGGTGTTGACTGTGGTGTTGACTGTAGTGTTGAATGTGGTGTTGACTGTAGTGTTGACTGTGGTGTTGACTGTAGTGTTGACTGTTTTGTTGACTGTTTTGTTGACTGTGGTGCTGACTGTGTTGACTGTGGTGTTGACTGTGGTGTTGTCTGTTTTGTTGACGGTGGTGTTAACTGTGGTGTTGTCTGTGGTGTTGACTGTTTTGTTGATTGTGGTGTTGACTGTGGTGCTGACTGTGGTGTTGACTGTGGTGTTGACTGTGGTGTTGACTGTTTTGTTGACGGTGGTGTTAACTGTGGTGTTGTCTGTGGTGTTGACTGTGGTGTTGACTGTGGTGTTCACTGTTTTGTTGACTGTGGTGATGACTGTGGTGTTGACTGTTTTGTTGACAGTGATGTTGACTGTGGTGTTAACTGTGGTGTTGACTGTTTTGTTGACTTTGGTGTTTATTGTGGTGTTGACTGTGGTGTTTACTGTTTTGTTGACTGCGGTGTTGACTGTGGTGTTTACTGTTTTGTTGACTGTGGTGTTGACTGTTTTGTTGACTGTGGTGTTGACTGTGGCATTGACTGTTTTGTTGACTGTGGTGTTGACTGTGGTGTTGACTGTTTTGTTGACTGTGATGTTGACTGTGGTGTTGGCTGTGGTGTTGACTGGGGTATTGACTGTTTTGTTGACTGTGGTGTAGACTGTGGTGTTGACTGTTTTGTTGACTGTGGTGTTTACAATGGTGTTGACTGTGGTGTTTTCTGTTTTGTTGACTGTGGTGTTTACTGTTTTCTTGACTGTGGTGGTGACTGTTTTGTTGACTGTGGTGTTTACTGTGCTGTTGACTGTGGTGTTTACTGTTTTGTTGACTGTGGTGTTGACTGTTTTGTTGACTGTGGTGTTTACTGTGGTGTTGACTGTTTTGTTGACTGTGGTGTTGACTGTGGTGTTGACTGTGGTGTTGACTGTGGTGTTGACTGTTTTGTTGACTGTGGTGTTGACTGTGGTGTTGACTGTGGTGTTGACTGTTTTGTTGACTGTGGTGTTGACTGTGGTGTTCACTGTTTTGTTGACTGTGGTATTGACTGTGGTGTTGACTGTGGTGTTCACTGTTGTGTTCACTCTTTTGTTGACTGTTGTGTTGACTGTGGTGTTCACTGTGGTGTTGACTGTGGTGTTGACTGTGGTGTTGACTATGGTGTTCATTGTGGTGTTGACTGTGGTGTTGACTGTTTTGTTGACTGTGGTGTTGACTGTGGTGTTGACTGTGGTGTTGACTGTGGTGTTAACTGTTTTGTTGACTGTGGTGTTGACTCCGTTGTTGACTGTGGTGTTGACTGTGGTGTTAACTGTGGTGTTCACTGTGGTGTTCACTGTGGTGTTGACTGTGACTGTTGTGTTGAATGTGGTGTTGACTGTGACTGTGGTGTTGACTGTGTGTGTGGTATTTTGTTGTGTCTGTGGTGTTGTCTGAGTCTGTGTTGTTGACTGTGGCTGTGGTGTTGTGCTGTGGCTGTGGTGTTGTGCTGTGACTGTGGTGTTGAATGGGGTGTTGACTGTGGTATTGACTGTGTGTGTGGTGTTTTGTTGTGTCTGTGGTGTTGTACTGTGGCTGTGGTGTTGACTGTCGCTTTCGTGTTGTGCTGTGGCTGTGGTGTTGACTGTGGTGTTGACTGTTTTGTTGACTGTGGAGTTGACTGTGGTGTTGACTGTTTTGTTGACTCTGGTGTTAACTGCGGTGTTGACTGTTTTGTTGACTGGTGTGTTGACTGTTTTGTTGACCGTTAATTGACTGTGCTGTTGACTGTAGTGTTGACTGTAGTGTTGGCTGTGGTGTTGACTGTGGTGTTGACAGTGGTTTTGACTGTGGTGTTGACTGTGGTGTTGACTGTAGTGTTGACTGTTTTGTTGACTGTGGTGTTGACTATGGTGTTGACTGTGCTGTTGACTGTTGTGTTGACTGTGGTGCTGACTGTGGAATTGACTGTGGAGTTCAATGTGGTGTTGACTGTGGTGTTGACTGTTTTGTTGACTGTGGTGTTGACTGTGGTGTTGACTATTTTGTTGACTGTGTTGTTGACTGTTTTGTTGACTGTGGTGTAGGCTGTTTTTTTACTGTGGTGTTGACTGGTGTAGGCTGTTTTTTTACTGTGGTGTTGACTGTGGTGTTGACTGTTTTGTTGACTGTTTAGTTGACTGTGGTGTTGACTGTTTTGTTGACTGTGGTGTTGACTGTTTTGTTGACTGTGGTGTTGACTGTGGTGATCACTGTGGTGATGGCTGTGGTGTTGACTGTGATGTTGACTGTGCTGATGACTGTTGTGTTGACTGTGGTGCTGACTGCGGAGTTGACTATGGAGTTCAATGTAGTGTTGACTGTGGTGTTGACTGTTTTGTTGACTGTGGTGTTGACTGTTGTGTTGACTGTGATGTTGAGTGTTTTGTTGACTGTAGTGTTGACTGTGGTGCTGATTGTGGTGTTGACTGTGGTGTTGACTGTGACTGTGGTGTTGACTGTGGTGTTGACTGTGACTGTGGTGTTGACTGTGACTGTGGCGTTGACTGTGGTGTTGACTGTGGTGTTGCATGTGGTGTTGACTGTGGTGTTAACTGTGACTGTGGTGTTAACTGTGGTGTTGACTGTGGTGTTGACTGTGGTATTGACAGTGGTTTTGACTGTGGTGTTGACTGTGGTGTTGACTGTAGTGTTGACTGTTTTGTTGACTGTTTTGTTGACTGTGGTGCTGACTGTGGTGTTGACTGTGGTGTTGACTGTTTTGTTGACGGTGGTGTTAACTGTGGTGTTGTCTGTGGTGTTGACTGTTTTGTTGATTGTGGTGTTGACTGTGGTGCTGACTGTGGTGTTGACTGTGGTGTTGACTGTGGTGTTGACTGTTTTGTTGACAGTGGTGTTAACTGTGGTGTTATCTGTGGTATTGACTGTGGTGTTGACTGTGGTGTTCACTGTTTTGTTGGCTGTGGTGTTGACTGTGGTGATGACTGTGGTGTTGACTGTTTTGTTGACAGTGATGTTGAATGTGGTGTTAACTGTAGTGTTGACTGTTTTGTTGACTGTGGTGTTTATTGTGGTGTTGACTGTGGTGTTTACTGTTTTGTTGACTGTGGTGTTGACTGTGGTGTTTACTGTTTTGTTGACTGTGGTGTTGACTGTTTTGTTGACTGTGGTGTTGACTGTGGTGTTGACTGTTTTGTTGACTGTGGTGTTGACTGTTTTGTTGACTGTGATGTTGACTGTGGTGTTGGCTGTGGTGTTGACTGGGGTATTGACTGTTTTGTTGACTGTGGTGTTGACTGTGGTGTTGACCTTTTTGTTGACTGTGGTGTTTACTGTGGTATTGTCTGTGGTGTTTACTGTTTTGTTGACTGTGGTGTTTACTGTTTTGTTGACTGTGGTGTTGACTGTTTTGTTGACTGTGGTGTTTACTGTGGTGTTGACTGTTTTGTTGACTGTGGTGTTGACTGTGGTGTTGACTGTGGTGTTGACTGTTTTGTTGACTGTGGTGTTGACTGTTGTGTTCACTCTTTTGTTGACGGTTGTGTTGACTGTGGTGTTCACTGTGGTGTTCACTGTGGTGTTCACTGTGGTGTTCACTGTGGTGTTCACTGTGGTGTTCATTGTGGTGTTGACTGTGGTGTTGACTGTTTTGTTGACTGTGGTGTTGACTGTTTTGTTGACCGTGGTGTTGACTGTGGTGTTAACTGTGGTGTTCACTGTGGTGTTCAATGTGGTGTTCACTGTTTTGTTGACTGTTTTGTTGACTGAGGTGTTGACTGTGGTGTTGACTGCGGTGTTGACTGTGGTGTTGATTGTGGTATTGCCTGCGGTGTTAACTGTGGTGGTGAATGTGGTGTTGACTGTGGTGTTGACTGTGGTGTTGACTGTGGTGTTGACTGTGGTGTTGACTGTGGGGTTGACTGCGGTGTTGACTGTGGTGTTGACTAGTGTTGACTGTGGTGTTGACTGTTTTGTTGACTGTGGTGTTGAATGTGGTGTTAACTGTGGGGTTGACTGTGGTGTTGACTGCGGGGTTAACTGTGGTGTTGACTGTGGTGTTGACTGTGGTGTTGACTGCGGTGTTGACTGTGGTGTTAACTGTTGTGTTATCTGTGGTGGTGACTGTTGTGGTGACTGTGGTGTTTACTGTTTTGTTGACTGTGGTGTTGACTGTGGTGTTGACTGTGGTGTTGACTGTTTTGTTGACTGTGGTGTTGACTGTGGTGTTGACTGTTTTGTTGACTGTGGTGTTGACTGTGGTGTTCACTGTTTTGTTGACTGTGGTATTGACTGTAGTGTTTACTGTGGTGTTGACTGTTCTGTTCACTCTTTTGTTGACTGTTGTGTTGACTGTGATGTTTACTGTGGTGTTGACTGTGGTGTTCACTGTGGTGTTGACTGTGGTGTTGATTGTGGTGTTCACTGTGGTGTTCATTGTGGTGTTGACTGTGGTGTTGACTGTTTGGTTGACTGTGATGTTGACTGTGGTGTTGACTGTGGTGTTGACTGTGGTGTTAACTGTTTTGTTGACTGTGGTGTTGACTCCGGTGTTGACTGTGGTGTTGACTTTGGTGTTAACTGTGGTGTTCACTGTGGTGTTCACTGTGGTGTTGACTGTGACTGTTGTGTTGAATGTGGTGTTGACTGTGACTGTGGTGTTGACTGTGTGTGTGGTATTTTGTTGTGTCTGTGGTGTTGTCTGAGTCTGTGTTGTTGACTGTGGCTGTGGTGTTGTGCTGTGGCTGTGGTGTTGTGCTGTGACTGTGGTGTTGAATGGGGTGTTGACTGTGGTATTGACTGTGTGTGTGGTGTTTTGTTGTGTCTGTGGTGTTGTACTGTGGCTGTGGTGTTGACTGTCGCTTTCGAGTTGTGCTGTGGCTGTGGTGTTGACTGTGGTGTTGACTGTTTTGTTGACTGTGGAGTTGACTGTGGTGTTGACTGTTTTGTTGACTCTGGTGTTAACTGCGGTGTTGACTGTTTTGTTGACTGGTGTGTTGACTGTTTTGTTGACCGTTAATTGACTGTGCTGTTGACTGTAGTGTTGACTGTAGTGTTGGCTGTGGTGTTGACTGTGGTGTTGACAGTGGTTTTGACTGTGGTGTTGACTGTGGTGTTGACTGTAGTGTTGACTGTTTTGTTGACTGTGGTGTTGACTATGGTGTTGACTGTGCTGTTGACTGTTGTGTTGACTGTGGTGCTGACTGTGGAATTGACTGTGGAGTTCAATGTGGTGTTGACTGTGGTGTTGACTGTTTTGTTGACTGTGGTGTTGACTGTGGTGTTGACTATTTTGTTGACTGTGTTGTTGACTGTTTTGTTGACTGTGGTGTAGGCTGTTTTTTTACTGTGGTGTTGACTGGTGTAGGCTGTTTTTTTACTGTGGTGTTGACTGTGGTGTTGACTGTTTTGTTGACTGTTTAGTTGACTGTGGTGTTGACTGTTTTGTTGACTGTTGTGTTGACTGTTTTGTTGACTGTGGTGTTGACTGTGGTGATCACTGTGGTGATGGCTGTGGTGTTGACTGTGATGTTGACTGTGCTGATGACTGTTGTGTTGACTGTGGTGCTGACTGCGGAGTTGACTATGGAGTTCAATGTAGTGTTGACTGTGGTGTTGACTGTTTTGTTGACTGTGGTGTTGACTGTTGTGTTGACTGTGATGTTGAGTGTTTTGTTGACTGTAGTGTTAACTGTGGTGCTGATTGTGGTGTTGACTGTGGTGTTGACTGTGACTGTGGTGTTGACTCTGGTGTTGACTGTGACTGTGGTGTTGACTGTGACTGTGGCGTTGACTGTGGTGTTGACTGTGGTGTTGCATGTGGTGTTGACTGTGGTGTTAACTGTGACTGTGGTGTTAACTGTGGTGTTGACTGTGGTGTTGACTGTGGTATTGACAGTGGTTTTGACTGTGGTGTTGACTGTGGTGTTGACTGTAGTGTTGACTGTTTTGTTGACTGTTTTGTTGACTGTGGTGCTGACTGTGGTGTTGACTGTGGTGTTGACTGTATTGTTGACGGTGGTGTTAACTGTGGTGTTGTCTGTGGTGTTGACTGTTTTGTTGATTGTGGTGTTGACTGTGGTGCTGACTGTGGTGTTGACTGTGGTGTTGACTGTGGTGTTGACTGTTTTGTTGACAGTGGTGTTAACTGTGGTGTTATCTGTGGTATTGACTGTGGTGTTGACTGTGGTGTTCACTGTTTTGTTGGCTGTGGTGTTGACTGTGGTGTTGACTGTTTTCTTGACAGTGATGTTGAATGTGGTGTTAACTGTAGTGTTGACTGTTTTGTTGACTGTGGTGTTTATTGTGGTGTTGACTGTGGTGTTTACTGTTTTGTTGACTGTGGTGTTGACTGTGGTGTTTACTGTTTTGTTGACTGTGGTGTTGACTGTTTTGTTGACTGTGGTGTTGAATGTGGTGTTGACTGTTTTGTTGACTGTGGTGTTGACTGTTTTGTTGACTGTGATGTTGACTGTGGTGTTGGCTGTGGTGTTGACTGGGGTATTGACTGTTTTGTTGACTGTGGTGTTGACTGTGGTGTTGACCTTTTTGTTGACTGTGGTGTTTACTGTGGTATTGTCTGTGGTGTTTACTGTTTTGTTGACTGTGGTGTTTACTGTTTTGTTGACTGTGGTGTTGACTGTTTTGTTGACTGTGGTGTTTACTGTGGTGTTGACTGTTTTGTTGACTGTGGTGTTGACTGTGGTGTTGACTGTGGTGTTGACTGTTTTGTTGACTGTGGTGTTGACTGTTGTGTTCACTCTTTTGTTGACGGTTGTGTTGACTGTGGTGTTCACTGTGGTGTTCACTGTGGTGTTCACTGTGGTGTTCACTGTGGTGTTCACTGTGGTGTTCATTGTGGTGTTGACTGTGGTGTTGACTGTTTTGTTGACTGTGGTGTTGACTGTTTTGTTGACCGTGGTGTTGACTGTGGTGTTAACTGTGGTGTTCACTGTGGTGTTCAATGTGGTGTTCACTGTTTTGTTGACTGTTTTGTTGACTGAGGTGTTGACTGTGGTGTTGACTGCGGTGTTGACTGTGGTGTTGATTGTGGTATTGCCTGCGGTGTTAACTGTGGTGGTGAATGTGGTGTTGACTGTGGTGTTGACTGTGGTGTTGACTGTGGTGTTGACTGTGGTGTTGACTGTGGGGTTGACTGCGGTGTTGACTGTGGTGTTGACTAGTGTTGACTGTGGTGTTGACTGTTTTGTTGACTGTGGTGTTGAATGTGGTGTTAACTGTGGGGTTGACTGTGGTGTTGACTGCGGGGTTAACTGTGGTGTTGACTGTGGTGTTGACTGTGGTGTTGACTGCGGTGTTGACTGTGGTGTTAACTGTTGTGTTATCTGTGGTGGTGACTGTTGTGGTGACTGTGGTGTTTACTGTTTTGTTGACTGTGGTGTTGACTGTGGTGTTGACTGTGGTGTTGACTGTTTTGTTGACTGTGGTGTTGACTGTGGTGTTGACTGTTTTGTTGACTGTGGTGTTGACTGTGGTGTTCACTGTTTTGTTGACTGTGGTATTGACTGTAGTGTTTACTGTGGTGTTGACTGTTGTGTTCACTCTTTTGTTGACTGTTGTGTTGACTGTGATGTTTACTGTGGTGTTGACTGTGGTGTTCACTGTGGTGTTGACTGTGGTGTTGATTGTGGTGTTCACTGTGGTGTTCATTGTGGTGTTGACTGTGGTGTTGACTGTTTGGTTGACTGTGATGTTGACTGTGGTGTTGACTGTGGTGTTGACTGTGGTGTTAACTGTTTTGTTGACTGTGGTGTTGACTCCGGTGTTGACTGTGGTGTTGACTTTGGTGTTAACTGTGGTGTTCACTGTGGTGTTCACTGTGGTGTTGACTGTGACTGTTGTGTTGAATGTGGTGTTGACTGTGACTGTGGTGTTGACTGTGTGTGTGGTATTTTGTTGTGTCTGTGGTGTTGTCTGAGTCTGTGTTGTTGACTGTGGCTGTGGTGTTGTGCTGTGGCTGTGGTGTTGTGCTGTGGCTGTGGTGTTGTGCTGTGGCTGTGGTGTTGAATGGGGTGTTGACTCAGGTATTGACTGTGTGTGTGGTGTTTTGTTGTGTTTGTGGTGTTGTGCTGTGGCTGTGGTGTTGACTGTCGCTTTCGTGTTGTGCTGTGGTTGTGGTGTTGTGCTGTGGCTGTGGTGTTGACTGTGGTGTTGACTGTGGTATTGACTGTGTGTGTGGTGTTTTGTTGTGTCTGTGGTGTTGACTGTGGATGTGGTGTTGTGCTGTGGCTGTGGTGTTGTGCTGTTGCTGTGGTGTTGACTGTGGTGTTGACTGTTTTGTTGACTTAAGAGTTGACTGTGGTGTTGACTGTTTTGTTGCCTGTGGTGTTAACTGTGGTGTTGACTGTTTTGTTGACTGTGGTGTTGACTGTTTTGTTGACCGTGGAATTGACTGTGGTGTTGACTGTAGTGTTGACTGTGGTGTTGGCTGTGGTGTTGACTGTGGTGTTGACAGTGGTTTTGACTGTGGTGTTGACTGTGGTGTTGACTGTAGTGTTGACTGTTTTGTTGACTGTGGTGTTGACTGTGGTGTTGACTGTGCTGTTGACTGTTGTGTTGACTGTGGTGCTGACCGTGAAATTGACTGTGGAGTTCAATGTGGTGTTGACTGTGGTGTTGACTGTTTTGTTGACTGTGGTGTTGACTGTGGTGTTGACTATTTTGTTGACTGTGTTGTTGACTGTTTTGTTGACTGTGGTGTAGGCTGTTTTTTTACTGTGGTGTTGACTGTGGTGTTGACTGTTTTGTTACCTGTTTTGTTGACTGTGGTGTTGACTGTTTTGTTGACTGTGGTGTTGACTGTTTTGTTGACTGTGGTGTTGACTGTGGTGTTAACTGTGGTGTTGGTTGTGGTGTTGACTGTGGTGTTGACTGTGCTGTTGACTGTTTTGTTGACTGTGGTGTTGACTGTTGTGTTGACTGTGATGTTGACTGTTTTGTTGACTGTAGTGTTGACTGTGGTGTTGACTGTGGTGTTGACTGTGGTGTTGACTGTGACTGTGGTGTTGACTGTGACTGTGGCGTTGACTGTGGTGTTGACTGTGGTGTTGCATGTGGTGTTGACTGTGGTGTTAACTGTGACTGTGGTCTTAACTGTGGTGTTGACTGTGGTGTTGACTGTGGTATTGACAGTGGTTTTGACTGTGGTGTTGACTATGGTGTTGACTGTAGTGTTGACTGTTTTGCAGACTGTTTTGTTGACTGTGGTGCTGACTGTGGTGTTGACTGTGGTGTTGACTGTTTTGTTGACGGTGGTGTTAACTGTGGTGTTGTCTGTGGTGTTAACTGTGGTGTTGTCTGTGGTGTTGACTGTTTTGTTGATTGTGGTGTTGAATGTGGTGCTGACTGTGGTGTTGACTGTGGTGTTGACTGTGGTGTTGACTGTTTTGTTGACGGTGGTGTTAACTGTGGTGTTGTCTGTGGTGTTGACTGTGGTGTTGACTGTGGTGTTCACTGTTTTGTTGGCTGTGGTGTTGACTGCGGTGTTGACTGTTTTGTTGACTGTGGTACTTACTATGGTGTTGACTGTTTTGTTGACTGTGGTGATGACTGTGGTGTTGACTGTTTTGTTGACAGTGATGTTGACTGTGGTGTTAACTGTGGTGTTGACTGTTTTGTTGACTGTGGTGTTTATTGTGGTGTTGACTGTGGTGTTTACTGTTTTGTTGACTGTGGTGTTGACTGTGGTGTTGACTGTGGTGTTAACTGTGGTGTTGACTGTTTTGTTGACTGTGGTATTGACTGTTTTGTTGACTGTGATGTTGACTGTGGTGTTTACTGTTTTGTTGACTGTGGTGTTTACTGTTTTGTTGACTGTGGTGTTAACTGTGGTGTTGACTGTTTTGTTGACTGTGGTATTGACTGTTTTGTTGACTGTGATGTTGACTGTGGTGTTGGCTGTGGTGTTGACTGGGGTATTGACTGTTTTGTTGACTGTGGTGTTGACTGTGGTGTTGACTGTTTTGTTGACTGTGGTGTTTACTGTTTTCTTGACTGTGGTGGTGACTGTTTTGTTGACTGTGGTGTTGACTATGGTGTTCACTGTGGTGTTCATTGTGGTGTTGACTGTGGTGTTGACTGTTTTGTTGACTGTGGTGTTGACTGTTTTGTTGACTGTGGTGTTGACTGTGGTGTTAACTGTGGTGTTCACTGTGGTGTTCACTGTGGTGTTCACTGTTTTGTTGACTGTTTTGTTGACTGAGGTGTTGACTGTGGTGTTGACTGTGGTGTTGACTGTGGTGTTGACTGTGGTGTTGCTTGTGGTGTTGACTGCGGTGTTGACTGTGGTGGTGACTGTGGTGTTGACTGTGGTGTTGACTGTGGTGTTGACTGTGGTGTTGACTGTGGTGCTGACTGTTGTGTTGACTGTGGTGTTGACTGTGGTGGTGACTGTGGTGTTGACTGTGGTGCTGACTGTTGTGTTGACTGTGGTGTTGACTGTGGTGCTGCCTGTGGTGTTGACTGTGGTGGTGACTGTGGTGTTGACTGTGGTGTTGACTGTGGTGTTGACTGTGGTGTTGACTGTGGTGTTGACTGTGGTGTTGCTTGTGGTGTTGACTGCGGTGGTGACTGTGGTGTTGACTGTGGTGTTGACTGTGGTGTTGACTGTGGTGCTGACTGTTGTGTTGACTGTGGTGTTGACTGTGGTGCTGCCTGTGGTGTTGACTGTGGTGCTGACTGTGGTGTTGACTGTGGTGTTGACTGTGGTGCTGCCTGTGGTGTTGACTGTGGTGTTGACTGTGGTGTTGACTGCGGTGTTCCCAACAAGTCTGATGAAGTTGTTCTGGAGAAATGTCTTCATTTTTTTAGCAAGCCATCGACGAAAATCTTGGTTTCTTTTATTCTTGACAGGAATGGGGTGTAGGAGCGGGTGTAGGAGCGGGTGTAGGAGCGGGTGTAGGAGCGGGTGTAGGAGCGGGTGTAGGAGCGGGTGTAGGAGCGGGTGTAGGAGGGTGGGCGAGGATCACAGTGCAGGCAGGTCAACACACTAGTGTAGTGTGTGAGTATTACACTCTCACCCTCTACTCTCACCCTCTACTCTCACCCTCTACTCTTATCTCTCCCATTATATATGTTTATTTAGTTATGTATATTGATTTGCTTCAGCTACGTCAATTCCGTTCCATTATATTCCTCGCTTCCACTAAAATTCGTTGTAAATTTTTTTAGATCATTTGGTGGTTCTCACTATGTGGGTTACTTGTTAATTGTGTACTGTGGTGATTCGCATTAGCATCTTTCACAACGTTATCATGTCCCCTCTGCCACCTTTCCTCTAATGTGATGAAAGCCATTTCCTCAGTCTTCTCAGATCTGGAGAGAGCCTTGTGCTTTGTTCCTGAACATTTCCTTTTATATCTTTGTTCAGGCGGGTCCCTCACAGCACTCTGAATGTTCTATTGTTGAAGATCCTGAGAGCTGCTTGTGTGTGTGTGTGTGTGTGTGTGTGTGTGTGTGTGTGTGTGTGTGTGTGTGTGTGTGTGTGTGTGTGTGTGTGTGTGTGTGTGTGTGTGTGTATGTGTGTGTGTGTGTAATTACCTAAGTGAAGTTACAGGATGAGAGCTACGCTCGTGGTGTCCCGTCTTCCCAGCACTCTTTGTCGTATAACGCTTTTAAACTACTGACGGTTTTGGCCTCCACCACCTTCTCATTTAACTTGTTCCAACCGTCTACCACCCTGTTTGCAAAAGAAAATTTTCTAATATTTTTTGGGCACCTTTGATTCCTTAGATTGAATTTGATTGAAGTTGCTGGTTTCAAGAATTACTCTTTGTAAATTTGGTCGATTCCTGTTAGTATTTTGTATGTGGTAATCATATCTCCTCCTTTTCTTCTATCTTTAAGATTTGGCATCTTTAGCGTTTCTAGTCTATCCTCGTAATTCTTTTTTTTCAGTTCCGGAAGCCATTTTGTAGCATGCCGCTGCACCGTTCCCAGTTTATTTATGTGCTTCTTGAGATTTGGTCACCATACAACTGCTGCATATTCCACTTTTGGTCTCACAAAAGTCATGAACAGTTTCTTGAGTATCTCATCGTCCATATAATTAAAAGCAAGTGTGAGGTTGGAAAGCGACGCATTCGCTCCTCTCACACTGTTCTTTATGTGTTCCTCTGGCGACAGTTTACTATCCAAAACCATCCCCAGGTCTCGTTCTTTATTAGAGTTCTGTAAACCCTTTACACATAATTAGTAAGTTGTGTGTGGTCTATTAAAACCGATTGCACATTCCATAACATGACACTTCTTGCCCGAAACGCATTGCGTAATAGTGGCTTTAGGCATTGTATGTACTAGCTCTATCTATATATCAATCCATTAATGTAACATCACTTGTATGTATGTACCTTACCTGAATAAACATATTTATTTATTTATTTATTTATTCATATTGGTTTCCATTTGTCACTTGACGCTCCAAGAACTTGTAGTGATATAAATTTGAAGGACATTACAGTCGTCTGCGTCTCCTATCTTCCCAAGTATCTCAGCATCATCCGCAAACATGTTCATATAATTGTGTATTCCTTCTGGTAGTTTATTTATGTAAACGATGAACATGACTGGTGCAAGCACTGAACCCTGTGGTACTCCGCTAGTAACACTCCTCCAGTCAGATACATTGTCTCTGATTACTGCCCTCATCTGTCTGTCAGTTAGAATTTTTTTTTTATCCATGTCAGAAATCTCCCTGTCACCCCGCCAGCCTGTTCCAGTTTCCAGAACAGCCTCTTGTGTGGGACTCTATCAAGTCTTTTTATTAGGTCCAGATAGACACAGTCAACCCAACTACCTCTTTCCTGTAGTATCTCTGTGGCTGTTAAGAATATGAAAACTGTTTCTGGAGTGTGGAGTGGCGATTTCGTCACCATCAATAGACCTGCACTCCAACTCCCATGTATTAGGTGAGATGCAGACAACGCCATCTGTTGGCAGAGGTGTGGCGTCGGTGAAAGGCTTCTGTTGCAGACCTCAGTTAGGAGGTGAGGTCGACGATGATGACCTCTGGTGGGAGTAGGAACGATATCAAAGCTAGAGTACGCATCTGATCACGTTTCACAAGTTCCCCGGTGATGGGTGCTATCGTAAGGTCATCCAGTGTACTGTCTGTTTGGCTAATGACTTTTATGTTCGCAGAGGTGACGTGATGAGCCGATTACGTTGTGGAAATCAGTTCACCTTGTGCAGTCCAGAACTCCTGACTTGTTCTTGTGGAGGACAAGTGGCCGCCGTCGGTAGTAACCAGTGTTTTAGATGTTCGACTTAAGTAGTGTTGTGTGGACCGACGTACCCGGGATTTGGCCGAGAGGAGTTGCAAAACGAGAGTATTGGCCGTCTGCTGGGAAGTGCTGCAAGTATGCTGCTAGAGACTTGTGCCAGGGTGTTAGAGAGTCCTGGAAGTGATTATTTGTGCCCCCTGTCAGCGTGTTGCTGAAGCCCTCAGCCAGTGTGTTTCTGGAGAGCAGATGTGGGGTAATGATTGACAGATTTATTAATAGAAGCTTTAGTAATAAGACACCTGGTGTTGTTCTACAGCTATAGCTTGCTCTTGTTAGGCCCCATTTAGATTTTGCATTTCAGTTTTGGTCGCCGTACTATAGAATGGATATAAATTCACTAGAACGTGTCCAACGTAGGATGACAAAGTTAATCCCCCAAATTAGAAATCTTTCATATGAAGAAAGATTAACAAAGCCTAAATTGCATTCACTGGAAAGGCGAAGAGTTAGGGGTGACATGATAGAGGTTTACAAGTGGATGAATGGACATAACAAAAGGGATAATAATAGGGTATTAAAAGTATCAACACAATTAAGACAGAACACCCACAAATGGGTATAAATTGGATAAGTTTAGATTTAGAAAAGACCTGCATAAATACTGGTTCGGTAACAGGGTTGTTAATTTGTGGAACCAATTACCGCATAACGTGGTGGAGGTGGGGTCCCTTGATTGTTTCAAACGTCGGTTGGACATGTACATGAGCGGGATTGGGTGGTTAAAAATTGGAACTCCATCGTATGGGCCAATAGGCCTTCTGCAGAAACCTTTATTCTTATGCAGGCGATGAGTCACAATAACGCGGCTTAAGTAAGTTGACCAGACCACACACTAGAAGGTGAAGGGACGACGACGTTTGAGAATGGTCCAGGACGGACCGAAACGTCGTCGTCCCTTCACCTTTTAGTGTGTGGTCTGGTCAATTTGTTCTTATGTATTGGGACATGGTGACGATACGGTGTGTAGACTGGCCCATGTTGAGGAACGTGAACTCGCCGGTGATTACCATTGAGCGTGGACGACGTGTACTTGAAGAGAGTGGACTCATCGGGATGTGGAAAACACTGCTGATATTGAGTGTCCTGTGTGAAAGCGACATAGTGTACATTTGTGTAGTTTACTTTTATAGATAATATATTGGTGAAGGTGTAATTGCGTCTTGTTTATCCCCTCTTTATTCCTCGCACTATTACTTGTCACCGCCAATTCTTGAGAACTTACCATTGACTCGGGATGGGATCATAGAAGAGGCTATAAGGCACGTTAACAGAAAGAACCCGGTTATTGGCTCATAAAGTAAGGCCGTAACAGTGGCCGTAACAGTGGCCGTAACAGCAGGCCGTAACAGTGGCCGTAACAGTGGCCGTAACAGCAAGCCGTAACAGTGGCCGTAACAGTGGCTCTATCATAAAAACTAAGAAAATTTGTTACACAGTATTTTCTGTTCGAAAACCATACTGTGTGTCCGTTATTATGTCACTACTCTCTAGGTGTTCAACCCATTTGGCTTTAACTATTTGTTTCTAGTGTTCTGACTACCACGCTTGTTAAGGACACGGGTCTATAATTTAGAGGTTCCTTTCGACTACCATTTTCATAGATTGGTCTTATGTTTGCCTTTTTCCAAATATCTGCTAAGATTCCTGTGCACAAGGATGTCTGGAATATTAGTTGGAGTGGACTGCTCAGCTCAGTTGCACATTCTCGCAGCACCCAAGGTGAAACTCTATCAGGTCCAACCGGTTTATTTCTTCCTGGCCCTTAATAATTTTTCCACTTCGTCATGAGATACCTCCATGTATTCTGTGGCGTGTTCTGGAATTGGTATTTGGTAATTGGTATTTTCGGCTCTTTGAAATCCTCATTTTGTACAAACACACTTTGGAACTGTTTATTTAACATTTCACAAATTTCTCTTTCATTCTCAGTAGTCCTGTTTACCGGTTCTCAATCTCTGGATTTTATCCTTTACATGCAGCTTGTTTTTAATGAATTTATAGAATAGGCCTGGAGCTGTTTTTCTCTTATCAGCTTTACCTTTCTCAAAATTCCTTTCTGCCTCTCTCCTCACTGTTGTGTAATTGTTTCTTGTTTGCTTGTAGTGCTGGTATGTTTGTGGGTTAGGCCTCTTCCAGTATAGATCTTATTTTCATGCCTTTTCCTCTCTAGCCCCTCTCACAATTTCTGTTGAACCAATGCTGTTTTCTGGTCCTGCATCTCTGTTTTGGTATGAATGTTTGTCTGCCTTCACCGTATATTTCGCATCATTGGACATACATCTCATTTACTTCCTTGCCTAGCAACAAGTCTGTCCAATTAAACTCATTAAAGAATTTTCTAATTTGAAATCGAGTTTATCAGCTGTTCTAATATCCTCATTCTCTTCTAGATTATATCTAGAAGAGATAGAAGAAGAGACTACTACTACTGCTGCTGCTACTTCTTCTATTACTACTACTACTGCTGCTGCTGCTGCGACTACTTCTACTACTACTACTACTACTACTGCTACACCTACAGTAGTACTACTCGGGCAGACTCACAACGTCACGTGGGGAGGCAATATGTCGGCCGCGCCACTGTGATCTTCCCAGTAACTCCCGCCCAAACACGACCAGGCGTCAATACTACCCTTTAATGCCCTCCACCCGCCCTGCCTCCGGCCCCGGAGGCTGGGAGGCTGGGAGGCTGGGAGGCTGGGAGGCTGGGAGGCAGGGAGGCTGGGAGGCAGGGAGGCTGGGAGGCAGGGAGGCTGGCAGGCTGGGAGACTGGGAGGCTGGGAGGCTGGGAGGCAGGGAGGCTGGGAGGCAGGGAGGCAGGGAGGCTGGGAGGCTGGGAGGCTGGGAGGCAGGGAGGCAGGGAGGCTGGGAGGCTGGGAGGCAGGGAGGCTGGGAGGCAGGGAGGCTGGGAGGCAGGGAGGCTGGGAGGCTGGGAGGCTGGGAGGCTGGGAGGCTGGGAGGCAGGGAGGCTGGGAGGCAGGGAGGCTGGGAGGCTGGGAGGCAGGGAGGCAGGGAGGCTGGGAGTCAGGGAGGCAGGGAGGCTGGGAGGCAGGGAGGCTGGGAGGCTGGGAGGAAGGGAGGCTGGGAGGCAGGGAGGCTGGGAGGCTGGGAGGCAGGGAGGCTGGGAGGCTGGGAGGCAGGGAGGGTGGCAGGCAGGGAGGCAGGGAGGCTGGGAGGAAGGGAGGCTGGGAGGCAGGGAGGCTGGGAGGCTGGGAGGCTGGGAGGCTGGGAGGAAGGGAGGCTGGGAGGCTGGGAGGCTGGGAGGCTGGGAGGCTGGGAGGCAGGGAGGCTGGGAGGCAGGGAGGCTGGGAGGCAGGGAGGCTGGGAGGCTGGGAGGCTGGGAGGCAGGGAGGCTGGGAGGCAGGAAGGCAGGGAGGCTGGGAGGCAGGGAAGAAGGGAGGCTGGGAGGGTGGGAGGCAGGGAGGCTGGGAGGCTGGGAGGCTGGGAGGCAGGGAGGCTGGGAGGCTGGGAGGCAGGGAGGCAGGGAGGCTGGGAGTCAGGGAGGCAGGGAGGCTGGGAGGCAGGGAGGCTGGGAGGCTGGGAGGAAGGGAGGCTGGGAGGCAGGGAGGAAGGGAGGCAGGGAAGCTGGGAGGCAGGGAGGCTGGGAGGCAGGGAGGAAGGGAGGCTGGGAGGCTGGGAGGCAGGGAGGCAGGGAGGCTGGGAGGCAGGGAGGAAGGGAGGCTGGGAGGCAGGGAAGCTGGGAGGCTGGGAGGCTGGGAGGCTGGGAGGCAGGGAGGCAGGGAGGCTGGGAGGCAGGGAGGAAGGGAGGCTGGGAGGCAGGGAAGCTGGGAGGCTGGGAGGCTGGGAGGCAGGGAGGAAGGGAGGCTGGGAGGCAGGGAGGAAGGGAGGCTGGGAGGCAGGGAAGCTGGGAGGCTGGGAGGCAGAGAGGCAGGGAGGCTGGGAGGCTGGGAGGCAGGGAGGCTGGGAGGCTGGGAGACTGGGAGGCAGGGAGTCAGGGAGGCTGGGAGGCTGGGAGGCTGGGAGGCAGGGAGGCTGGGAGGCTGGGAGGCAGGGAAGCTGGGAGGCAGGGAGGCTGGGAGGCTGGGAGGCAGGGAGGCTGGGAGTCAGGGAGGCAGGGAGGCTGGGAGGCAGGGAGGCTGGGAGGCAGGGAGGCAGGGAGGCTGGGAGTCAGGGAGGCAGGGAGGCTGGGAGGCTGGGAGGCTGGGAGACTGGGAGGCTGGGAGGCAGGGAGGCAGGGAAGCTGGGAGGCAGGGAGGCTGGGAGGCAGGGAGGCTGGGAGGCTGGGAGGCAGGGAGGCTGGGAGTCAGGGAGGCTGGGAGGCTGGGAGGCAGGGAGGCAGGGAGGCTGGGAGGCTGGGAGGCTGGGAGGCAGGGAAGCTGGGAGGCAGGGAGGCTGGGAGGCTGGGAGGCAGGGAGGCTGGGAGTCAGGGAGGCAGGGAGGCTGGGAGGCAGGGAGGCTGGGAGACTGGGAGACTGGGAGACTGGGAGGCTGGGAGGCAGGGAGGCAGGGAAGCTGGGAGGCTGGGAGGCAGGGAGGCTGGGAGGCTGGGAGGCAGGGAGGCTGGGAGTCAGGGACGCTGGGAGGCTGGGAGGCAGGGAGGCAGGGAGGCTGGGAGGCTGGGAGGCTGGGAGGCAGGGAGGCTGGGAGGCAGGGAGGCTGGGAGGCTGGGAGGCAGGGAGGCTGGGAGGCAGTGAGGCTGGGAGGCTGGGAGGCAGGGAGGCTGGGAGGCTGGGAGGCAGGGAGGCTGGGAGGCAGGGAGGCAGGGAGGCTGGGAGGCAGGGAGGGTGGCAGGCAGGGAGGCAGGGAGGCTGGGAGGAAGGGAGGCTGGGAGGCAGGGAGGCTGGGAGGCTGGGAGGCAGGGAGGCAGGGAGGCAGGGAGGCTGGGAGGCTGGGAGGCTGGGAGGCAGGGAGACTGGGAGGCTGGGAGGCAGGGGGGTTTGGGAGGCTGGGAGGCAGGGAGGCTGGGAGAGGGAGAGGGGCGAGGAGAGGCAGCAGTGTAAGAGGGAAAGAGAGCAGAGTCAACTCGCAGCTCTTTGATCACCCGGAGTTTGTCTCTCTTCAACTTGAACCTTCCCTAAATTTCCATGATTTCCTACACGTGTTTTCTTAAGGCAATGGTAGACACGTGTGTGGAGTGGGGGGGGGGGGGGGGGTAGGAACGGGTAATTATGAAGAGAATGTGGTAAGTCAGGATGACTATATGAGCACTTGGGATATGAGGACTAGGAGCCGGAATATGACGTAGAGAATGAAGGGAGCTCAACCACTTGGGCCATCGGGAATCGAACGCCGACCTGCAAGAAGCGAGGGCTTAGCTGTATCGACCAAGGGAGTTGGGAAGTGTGTTTACCCCCCCCCCCCATCACTTCCTAGTGCATTCCTCTTACTACTCTGACACTGAACAAGTTAATTTTAATGTCTCCGTGACTCACTTGGGTACCTGGGTTTCCCCTCTGTGTCCCCTTGTTCGTGCGCTAACCCTAATAAATAATCTGTCCTTGTCCTGTCCATTCTTCTCATTATTTTGTATATAGTAATCATGTCCGCCTGTTTCTTCTCTCTCGTCCAGTGACGTGAGGCTTAACGTCGCCCCTTGTTCCTCGTCGTTCATACCTCTCAGCTCTGGGACTAGTCTGGTATCATACTTGTGAACTTTCTCCAGCTTCGTCATGTCTTTAAGAGATACGGACTCCAGGCTGGTCCCGATTATTCCACAACTGGTCTGATATAAATGATATACAAGACCCTGAACGACTCTTTGCTCCAGTTTCTAATGGTGGTGTGTGTGTGTGTGTGTGTGTGTGTGTGTGTGTGTGTGTGTGTGTGTGTGTGTGTGTGTGTGTGTGTGTGTGTAATTACCTATTTGTACTCACCTATTTGTGCTTGCGGGGGTTGAGCTTTGGCTCTTTGGTCCCGCCTCTCAACTGTCAATCAACTGGTGTACAGATTCCTGAGCCTACTGAGCTCTATCATATCTACATTTAAAACTGTGTATGGAGTCAGCCTCCACCACATCACTGCCTAATGCATTCCATCCGTTAACTACTCTGACACTGAAAAAGTTCCTTCTAACGTCTCTTAGCTCATGTGGGTACTCAGTTTCCACCTGTGTCCCCATGTTCGCGTCCCACCAGTGTTGAATAGTTTATCCTTGTTTACCCGGTCGATTCCTCTGAGGATTTTGTAGGTTGTGATCATGTCTCCCCTTACTCTTCTGTCTTCCAGTGTCGTAAGATGCATTTCCCGCAGCCTTTCCTCGTAACTCATGCCTCTTAGTTCTGGGACTAGTCTAGTGGCATACCTTTGGACTTTTTCCAGCTTCGTCTTGTGCTTGACAAGGTACGGGCTCCATGCTGGGGCCGCATACTCCAGGATTGGTCTTACCTATGTGGTGTACAAGATTCTGAATGATTCCTTACACAGGTTCCTGAACGCTGTTCTGATGTTAGCCAGCCTCGCATATGCCGCAGACGTTATTCTCTTTATGTGGGCTTCAGGAGACAGGTTTGGTGTGATATCAACTCCTAGATCTTTCTCTCTGTTCGTTTCATTAAGTACTTCATCTCCTATTCTGTATCCTGTATCTGGCCTCCTATTTCCACTGCCTATTTTCATTACTTTGCATTTACTCGGGTTGAACTTCAACAGCCATTTGTTGGACCATTCACTCAGTCTGTCTAGGTCATCTCGTAGCCTCTTACTATCGTCCTCAGTTTCAATCCTCCTCATAATTTTTGCATCATCGGCAAACATTGAGAGAAACGATTCTATACCCTCTGGGAGATCATTTACATATATCAGAAACAGTATAGGTCCAAGGACCAACCCCTGCGGTACTCCACGGTGTGTGCGTGTGTGTGTGTGTGTGTGTGTGTGTGTGTGTGTGTGTGTGTGTGTGTGTGTGTGTCTCTGTGTGTGTGTTTGTGTATATGTGTGTGTGTGTGTGTGTCTGTGTGTCTGTGTATGAGTCTGTGTGTGTGTGTGTGTGTGTGTGTGTGTGTGTGTGTGTGTGTGTGTGTGTGTGTGTGTATTCATGTGTACTCACCTATTTGTGCCTGCAGGATCGAGCGTTGGCTCTTGGATCCCGCCTCTCTAACCTTTGGTTGTTTACAGCAATTACTCCTCTCCTACTTCTCTATCATACTTAGTTTTAAAGCTGTGAATAGTGTTTGCTTCCACAATGTGTTCCTTTAGTTCATTCCATTTCCCCACTACTCTCATGCTAAAAGAAAACTTTCTAACATCTTTATGACTCGTCTGAGTTTCCAGCTTCCACCCATGTCCACTTGTTCTGTTGGAATTCCGAGTGAACATTTCGTCTATTTCCACTAGGTCAATCTCCCTATGCATTTTGTATGCTGCTATCATAGCTCCTCGCTCTTTCCTTTTTATAACGTCGTCAGATTCATTTCCTTCAGTCGCTCTTCATATCCCATCCCTTGCAACACTGGGACTAGCCACGTCGCAAAATTTTAAACCTTTTCCAGTATCCTAATGTGTTTCTTCAGATGGGCGCCATGATGAGCTGCATACTCTGAGACTGGTCTCACGTAAGTAGTGTAAAGCGCACTGAATGCCTCCTTTCTTAGGTTTTTGAATGTCGTTCTAACTTTTGCAAGCATAGAGTACGCTGCTGTCGTTGTCCGACTTATATGTGCCTCAGGAGTTAGATTTGGTGTTATGTTCACTCCAAAGTCCCTTTATCAAATCGTCACAGGTAGGTTGTTTCCTTTCATTGTTTACTGACCCTTTAGTCTCCTGTCACTTAGTCCCATTTCGATAACTTTACATTTGCTCGTGTTGAACTCCAGTAACCATTTCTCAGACCATCTCTGCAACTTGTTCAAGTTCTCTTGGAGGATCCTACAATCCTCATCTGTCACAACTCGTCTCATTAATTTCGCGCCATCCGTGAACATCGACATATAGGACTCGATTCTTGTAAAAATGTCGTTCATGTGTATTAGTAATAGAACTGGTCCCAGCACCTATCCTTGAGGTACTCCACTCGTTACGGTTCACCTGACTTCTCGTTGTAACACGGGACGTAGTAAAGGCTCTCTCGTCCAACACTCCGCCTGTATTTAACTTACTTAAACTTAATTCCAAGGACCCCAGAACTAACTCTCAGCCGAGTCCCACGCCACGTGGTCTTAACTGCTCGATCGGCTAAGATTCTACAGCCACGTGACGTACTAGACTTGCTTGCCAACTCACGGGATCTCTTTACGCTGCCACCACCAGACCATTAACGAAAGCTGTCGATTAATCGGGGCCTGGACCAATTAATCTATCATTTAACCCTTGGGGCTTAATCCCCAATTACTTGGAAAAGAGGGATGAATTTACGTTAAGTGTGGGAATTTACTTGCAAACAAGGGAATATATTAACTCTTGAACTGGGCTGGGCTTGTGACCCAAATAAACCCAGACTCGTGGAGACCAAATGGCAAGGACCATCACATGTAAAATCATTCATGGAAATACTCAAAAATACGAACGAGAAAGTCTTAATAGTTTATTATCAAAAGCTAAGAAATGTAAAATATAAGCACTCCCTAAATGGACTTAGTTTCCTATGGAGGCAGACATGAGATTACTCTACTAAACTTCACCGCAACTTTTACCTTGAACTATGAAGCCAGCCGATGGAGTGCTGATCTCTGGAGAGGTGAGAATGGTTGACCTCTTCAGTTGCTGCCCCAAAACCACACTAACTTTGCCTAGCTCTCCTCACAACTGAGGCTTGTGAGTATTACTCAGCCAGGTTTATCAATTTACTAAGCAGGGTTTAAATTGAACAACTAATCTATTGTACTGAACAACCCAGATGGTAGAACTCTTATTAAACTGATTGTAATGGTATAGGCATCTTAGGGAAAGGCTATTTCCAATTACAATATTGGCTAGTGAACTGAATTTGTACATTACGAATTACTAAATATGGGAGACTGTGGTTACGTCAACCGCGTGACCCCCTTGCCTCAGCTACGTCATCAGCGGCCCACCGACCTAGTACCTCCTACTCATGACGTCACTTCATAATGACGGTGTATGAACCCTGATCTCAAGTTCTACCTTCATGTTGGCCTAGTCTACATAATTAATCAAATTAGTTGTTACTGTAATTACTGTGATTGTTAAATAATTCATTACTTGTTGCACTAAACCAAAGGAGACGGCCATCTTGTATTCAGCCTCCTCTCTAATCCCTTTAATCCCTGGGGATATGACCCTTCCTGGCTACTCAGGTAGAAACTCTCGTCTGACTGCAACTTTCCACAACCCCCATGGACCAATGTGCCTATGACTGAGAATCTATAATAAATAATTTCTACAACAAACTAGTTTGGTACATCGCCCCTGACTGTTACTCTCTGGTTCCCGCCTGTTAAGTAATTATTTACCCAAGCCATGGTTTTTACGCTTACTCCCTCCTGCCTCTCATGCTTGAATTGCAATCTCCTGTGCAGTACTGTGTCAAAGGCTTTTTGGCAGTCCAGAAATATGCGGAATCCCAACCTTCCCTGTCCTGCCTTATTCTTGCTTCTTTATCATAGAATTCCAGAAGGTTTGTTAGGCATGATTTCCCTTCCCTGAACCCATGTTGGTGTTTGTTTACATGCCCAATGTTTTCTAGGTGTGTAACTGACCTTAACTTGATTATTCTTTCAAGTATTCTGCAGGGGATGTTTGTCAGTGATACTGGTCTAGTTAAGTGTCTATTCCCTGTCTCCTTTCTTGAAAATTGGTACCACATTTGCCTTCTTCCAGCAACTGGGTAACTCTCCCTTCGTGAGTGACTCATTATAGATCCTTGCCAGAGGCACGCTGAGGGCCTGCGCTGCCTCTTTTAGTATCCACGGTGATATTTTGTCTGGTCCAACTGCTTTAGTTTCATCCAGTGTTGTCAACTGTTTCATTACCTCCTCTGCTGTCACTTCTATATCCGCTAGTGTCTCATCTTGGGTCATCTCCTCTTCTAACAATGGGAGCTGCTCAGGCTCGGTTGTGAACACTCCAAGGAAACTGGTTTCCATGGAGTGTTTCAAATGTCGGTTTAAAAAGTCAAACCAACATTTTCCTTCTTATATGACTATGTAGTAATTTAGGTTGATTTTTTGCTTTCATTGCAATTTTGTTTTCATAATTCCTTTCCGATACTCTCCATATATTCATGTTTTTATTCCTAGCTCTGTTGCATCTAAGGTTATTGTCCTCTCAGCTTTGTCCTCTGTACTTTTTCCACTCCCTCCTGCTTCTAATTTTTGCTTCTTGGTACTGTCTATTAAACCATTGGTTTTATGTTCCCTCCTATTTTTCCTTTACTGTTGGTATAAAACTCTCTTCGGACTTCTTGCATTTCCAGTTGATTAAGTCCATCGTATCATGCACTGTTTTTCCTCTTAGTTCTTCTTCCTCCAGCACTCGCCCAGATATTCTCTTATCCTCGATTGATTCATGAAGATTAAGCCACCCAAAAGGTGGAGTCTTATCCTCATGTAATCCACTTTCCTGTGTTTACACTCCTCTTGTGTGTGTTCTCACCTAGTTGAGCTTGCGGGGGTTGAACTCTGGCTCTTCGGTCCCGCCTCTCAACTGTCAATCAACTGATGTACAGGTTTCTGAGTCTACTGAGCTGTATCATATCTACATTTGAAACTGTGTATGGAGTCAGCCTCCATCACCTCACTTCATAAAGCATTCCATTTGTCAACTACTCTGACACTAAACAAAAATTATAATGTCTCTATGACTCATTTGGGCACTCAATTTCCACCAGTGTCCCCTAGTGCGTGTTCTCCTAGTGTTAAATAGTCTGTCTTTATCTGCCCTATCAATTTCCTTGAGAATCTTGTATGTGGTGATCATGTCCCTCTTAACAATTCTGTCTTCCAGCTACGTGAGGTTTAATTCCTGTAGTCTCTCCTCGTAGCTCATACCCTCAATTCGGGTACTAGTCTGGTGGCAAACCTTTGAACCTTCTCCAGTTTAGTCTTATGCTTGACTAGAAATGGACTCCATGCTGGAGCTGCATACTCCAGGATTAATCCGACATACGTGGTACACAGAGTTCTGAATGATTCCTTACGCAAGTTTCTATAGGCCGTTCTTATGTTGGCCAACATTAGTGTGTGTACTCACCTATTTGTGCTTGCAGGATCGAGCATTGACTCTTGGATCCCGCCTTTCCAGCTATCGGTTGTTTACAACAATGACTTCTGTCCCAATTCCCTATCATACCTAATTTTAAAAGTATGAATAAAGTTTGCTTCCACAACCTGTTCCCAAGTGCATTCCATTTTTCCACTATTCTCACGCTAAAAGAAAACTTCCTAACAGCTCTGTGACTCATCTGAGTTTCCAGTTTCCACCCATGTCCCCTCGTTCTGTTATTATTACGTGCGAACATTTCATCTATTTCCACTTTGTCAATTCCCCTGAGTATTTTATATGTCCCTATCATATCTCCTCTCTCCCTTCTTTTCTCTAGTGTCGTAAGGTTCAGTTCCTTCAGACGCTCTTCATATCTCATCCCTAGTAACTCTGGGACAAGCCTCGTCGTAAACCTCTGAACCTTCTCCAGTTTCCTTATGTGTTTCTTCAGATGGGGGCTCCATGATGGCGCGGCATACTCTAAGACGGGTCTCACGTAGGCAGTGTAAAGCGCCCTAAAAGCCTCCTCATTTAGGTTTCTGAATGAAGTTCTAATTTTCGCCAGTGTAGAGTACGCTGCTGTCGTTATCCTATTTATATGTGCCTCAGGAGTTAGATTAGGTGTCACATCCACTCCCAGGTCCCATCCATCCACTGTGTGTGTGTGTGTGTGTGTGTGTGTGTGTGTGTGTGTGTGTGTGTGTGTGTGTGTGTGTGTGTGTGTGTGTGTGTGTGTGTGTGTGTGTGTGTGTGTGTGTGAGTGTGAGTGTGTGTGTGTGTGTATGTGTGTGAGTGTGTGAGTAAACAATCTACATTTCTCGTGTGCTTGGCAGTATTGGGCTTGTAAGCTACCAGGCTCTGGCGGGCCAGTAAAGCTGCCACAAGAGCTGCCTCACCACCCAGCAGCAAGTTTCCTGTAGTCCTCGACACAGTCCACAACTACAGTAAACTCTCAGTGTGAATACTCACACAAGCTGGTTATACACCTCTTGGTGTCTGTGTTCTAAATGGTAAGTTATTATTTAATTGACTAATGTGCTATTTCACACACACACACACACACACAGCCCCAGCATGGAGCCCGTACCTTGTCAAGCACAAGACGAAGCTGGAAAAAGTCCAAAGGTATGCTACTAGACTAGTCCCAGAACTAAGAGGCATGAGTTATGAGGAAAGGCTGCGGGAAATGCACCTTACGACACTGGAAGACAGAAGAGTAAGGGGGGACATGATCACAACCTACAAAATCCTCAGGGGAATCGACCGGGTAAACAAGGATGAACTATTCAACACTGGTGGGACGCGAACAAGGGGACACAGGTGGAAGCTGACTGCCCAAATGAGCCACAGAGACATTAGAAAGAACTTTTTCAGTGTCAGAGTAGTTAGTAAATGGAATGCATTAGGAAGTGATGTGGTGGAGGCTGACTCCATACACAGTTTCAAATGTAGATATGATAGAGCCCAATAGGTTCAGGAATCTGTACACCAGTTGATTGACGGTTGAGAGGCGGGACCAAAGAGCCAGAGCTCAACCCCCGCAAGCACAATTAGGTGAGTACAATTAGGTGAGTACACACACACACACACACACACACACACACACACACACACACACACACACACACACACTTGAACCATAGAGACATTAGAAAGATTTTTTTTCAGTGTTAGAGTAGTAGACAAATGGAATTCATTAGGAAGTGATGTGGTGGAGGTTTCAAGTGTAGATATGATAGAGCCCAGTAGGCTCAGGAACGTGTACACCAGTTGATTGACAGTTGAGAGACGGGACCGAAGAGCTTCCGTGCCAGAAATTAAGAGGTCAGAGGAAGAAAATATATAATAAACGTCAGTGCGTAATCTAAGAATACGAGCAGAGGATGAACGTCTTATTAAAAGTGACATGGATTGAGATGTCGATGTTTTGGGCGTCGTAACGTGACGCTAGCAGGACGTCGTGACGTTACTTGAGTCACAGTAGTCGTCAGAGATGGTCGCACTTCGTTGATCTCCTGGAAGAAGGAAGAACATAGCGCTCTGTGTTAGTGGTGAAGAGAAGGCTGCTTGTTTTGCAAGTGTAAGGAAGCTGTTGGGGACATCGTACACCATTTCTCTGTGATTTTGATATATATGAGACGGCCTGGCAGTGGGTGTTTGGTCGCGCCTTTGTATTCATCTAGTTGTTCACGTGGGGGTTGAGCTCTGCTCTTTTGGCCCGCCTCTTAACTGTCAATCAATCAATCAACTGTAAATGACTACTAACTAATAAACTTCCACAAAGTTCCAACTTTGTGGAACTTTGTGGAAATAAGCAGGCATTTCTGTGTTGAGCCTGCCGGGCGACTCCGTGTACTCAAGTCAGGATTCGAGGAAGCCTTGTAAAGCAGTCCTAAAGCGATATATGCGGCGGTCTGTGTGAGTGCCATGTTGAGCGCCAGGGTTGTGAGTGCCATGTTGAGCGCCAGGGTTGTGAGTGCCCCACGTCACAGATTCCTGCGGTAAGCTTGTTTAATCAGTTGTTAGTTTAGCTACCAGTGTTTGATCACGTGCCCAGCGATCATAGTGAACATGTGTGTATAGGTTAGAGATTTTATTGAGCCAGTGAGCTAAAATAAGGAGTTAAATTTAAGAGAACATGCTGGAGGGAGCAGTGATATATCCGCTCTCGATAAAGGTCAAGGGACGACTGAGGAGCGAAGGCCCCCCTAGCGACCCGGCAGGGACGGAAAGTCCCAGCGGCGTGTCAAGACATGTTTCCAGCATGGACTCCTCCAGGATGGGGGAGTACCCTCCACAGTTGGACGGCGCGGGGCGGCGTCGGAGGGCGAGATTTAGTGCTGGGATGTAGGTTTATTACTTAAGTTTTGTTAGGAAAACATTTTTATTGGCATGGGAATGGAATTGCAGGTTTGTCTGGGAAGAAGTTAATGGAAGAACTTTGAGGCTGGAGAAGAAGTGTAAGCTAAACTCTGAGGTAGAGCAGAGTTCCATAGTAAGGAGTTGAACTTCAATCAGTGTAGGGGAGCTACACGTTTCTTTGTGGAACCAGTGGAGGAGCGTCACTGATCTTGGAGTAGGACCTCATTGTACAGCAGATTGGGAGAACTGCAGGAGTGCCTTTCAGGATTTTTGGAGGACCGAGATATATGCATTGATAATGAGCCTCTAGGAGCGGGACAGAGGATCTTTATGGACATATTATTGTATTAGTGGGAGTGTTTGAATGCTTCTTGGCATGTTAGACACAGTATACGGTGAGAAAATGAATTATTTTTGTTGGGGATACTTATGTAGATGTTCCAGGAATTTCAGCCTCAAGCAAAGTTTCATATACTTGTACGGTTGAAGATACAGTTTTATTGTGTCAGGTATTTCATCCCCAAACAGTGAAAGGGTAGTAGGTTGTGGGCCAAAAGTTGTACAGCTGCTCAATGTGGACAGTTGGTTAAACCAGGATATGATATTGGAGTGTTACTGGGATGTAGCAGAGTTGTACAGTACTATTGTATATTATATGTCTTTTATTATGAATGTTTTTATGTATTTTATGTTTTATATGTTAGCTGACTTTTGCTCTTGTCCTGGTGAGGTTTCCCAGGAAGCAAGAGGGAGAGAGGGTCCCGGCTGTGGATAGGGTGACAGTTGACACTAATTCACGAAAAGGGGATTTAGGAGATCATTCCAAATGAGAGAGTGGGGGAGTCACGGCGGCTCGAGTAGGGTGTGTACACAAGACAACGAGGCTGGTTTTGGAGCCACACCCCTAAATAGATGATGCTGAACCCTTCTCCTAGATCAAGATGCGAAAAGAGTGATCTCTTGTATATATTGCAAGTGCTCCAGTGTCTATTGCTGATCGACCTATGGTAGCGGTAGTGTGGCTGCCGAGGTCGGCTGTTGTTCTATCAGGGAGTGGTTGGGTAACAGTCTGGAGCAACAACCACAGCTTCCTTTTGGGTTTAAATCCCCAACCAGCTCATATTCTTGACGTAAGAACATTATATATATAAATATAATATATATATAATGTACTATGTACTAAATTCTTTTCTCTAACGTCCATTACGTCAATATATGTACGATGGTGTTCATAGTTACAAATACAACAAATACAGGAGGCTGGGCTGATAGCAGCAAGCGTTAGACTGGGATTAAGAACATTATAATTATTAATATAATATTATTGTTACGTGTATTAGAGGATGATGATGATGTAGATTAGAAATTACGAATGATAATAAAGATAGACAATTTAAATGAATTAAGGTATACAAATGTGATCAGACAAGAAATAGTATAAATATTAAGACATGTAAATATGGCGACGAGAAATAAATGCGAGGGATAACATAGAAGACAAAGGAACAGTCAGACGCAAAAGACAGATACTGAAAATTCTAACAGTTAATACCAGTAACCCATCAAGTGTTTTAAGGTGGAAGCCTGAAGTAAGAGGAACCCAGCAGAGGGAGGGGGAAGGAGCCTTCCTGCAGAAGTGTTCAAGGTGGAGGAAGTCTCCATCTTCTCTCATGGATACACAACACTTCTTCCTTCTCCTCTCCCAGTTATACAAGTCTGCTTCTTTGTTCTGTCTTGATCTGTTCAGCTTCTCTTACATCTAGAGGTTATAGAGCATCTTTCCACATGGTCCTCTCCCTCTCAATCGCAGGCTTGGAGGAACCCTTTTCTTCTCACGAGCTGGTCTAGAGGGTTCTCTCTTCTGGCTCAACAGTGAACCTTCTCAACACTCAGGAGGGTGTAGAGGGGCGCGGACCTTCCGTCTCACAGGTCTATACGGCCCCTTCTTTCCCTTCTTGAAGACTTGATGGCCCTCTCCTCCCCTTTCGGGGTCTCCAGAGCCCTCTAGTAACCCCTCTTGTAGGACTTACAGTTCCTCTCTCATTTTGCTAGAGGCCCCCTAGCAAAACTAGAGGCAAAATTCATCCCAAACATCCAAGATTTAATGATGAAGAAAAATCAATACTGGCGATAGTGGGATTATACTGAGGGCCGAGTACCCTCGGAGGAGAACTTAAAGACGTTTAGGACCTTAGTCTCTCATCTTTACGGTGTCTGATGAAAGATAATATCCAGGTGGAGTGTCCGTGACTTGCCTGTACTCCTTATGGTTTCTGAGGAACATAGTGTCAAGAAGGAACGAGGTTAATGTTAGGGCGCAGGTGTGACGAAGTTCAGTAGGCAACTGAACGTTCACATACGTTCAGTGAACGTTTCACTCCTTTCAAACGTTCCTGTGGGGAGTGTTACTGAACGTTCACTGATCTCTTCAAACGGTCCTGTGGAGAGTTAGTATGGGCGATGTTACAGCCTGAGAAAAACGGGAATACAACCTGTGTTTTATATAACAAAAACAAAATCTTATTCTCCAAATAAATATTGAAAAGAAAATAGGAATTCAAGAATTAAGGAAATTGCAGAAGACTTATTGGCCCATAAGAAGCTGTTCCTCTTTATAGCCATCCAAACTCATACATGTATATAAATGTGACAGTGTCAGACCACGAAGGAAGAATTGAAACAGGAATAAATACGAAAGTATTTTCGTATTTAATAATACATCTTCAGAAGGCCACCCTTCTGAAGATGTGTTATTAAATACGAAAGTACTTAAGGAAATTCCTGTTTCAATTCTTCCTTCGTGGTCTGACACTGTCACATTTTTCATCACATGTTAATTTTCGTGATTTACACACGTATATATATGTCTAACCTTCTCTCAAAACACTCCAGCGGGGCAGCGTCTTCTATCTTCCATTTTATTTTAACTTGCTCCATACGTCAACAATCGTATTCCAAAAGCAATATTTATTCAGCAATTTTATAACTCTAAATTTAAGTACATTACATTTTATATTATGTTTTGTTTGTCTTAACCGAAAATTCCTACCATGTTAAATCTTATAAAATTCATCATAATTAATATTTTGAATACATTTTAAAGTATTTTCAACTTTACAGCTATCAGAGGAATTTTAAATCGGAAATTTCTATATATCAAAATTCCTGAAGGGTATATATATGTAATATGAATTTTGAATAGATTAAGAAATTAAGAAAACAAATGTCTATGAATCGGTAAAGTTAATTTCTTTATTATGTAATCTGTATTTTTAAAATTAAAGAAAATATTACTGATAACGTATAAAGTAATCAGTAAATGTCATGTGATATC